>NC_053449.1:31941301-32101257 GCF_007990345.1 Gossypium hirsutum
ATTATGCATACAATAGTCGATATAATAAGCCACCAGGGTCCACCAGAATAGAGCCGATAACTGTCCCGGTGCAATACCATACTCATTTAAAAAGACAAAGAAGAAAGGATTCAATGACAAATGGAATCTGGCCTCTAGTAGAATCAATGGTAAAATAAAACCTACGACATTATCACTTAAATGACATCGCTCAAGAATATAGAAAGTGTGTCACATTCCAAAAACCAAGTTAGTAGAAATTGGATTAATGAACCGAGAGTGTTCACGCCCAAAATTTTTTTAAGTTGAATTTGGCACATTTGACAATATATAAGTATCAAGTCTAGTGATTTAGTAATGGTGGAGCTGTCCTTCAAGACATGAGTTTGAATCATTTCCCCCACATTATTTCTAATTGGTATAATTTTGCTTCAAACCTTAGTAAATGTCACACCATGTTTTTAAATAAAAGATGCAATAGTGATAACAAGTAAGTGAATGGCCTAGTAGTTAAGTAGTAAGGAGTTGTGTAGAAGTTTCTATAGTGGCCCAAGTTTGAATTTCCTTATGTTTATTTTATTTTTGTTTAATATTGGTAGTAACAGCTTGGTCAAACCCATCCTTTTCTTCCCTACAAGTTACCATACAAAGGAGATTCTAATCCCCTTTCTACTCTATGTGTTCCCTTCTTTCCTTTTTCTTCTAATTTTCCTCACTTACCTTTGAACTAACGTATACCTCCCCTAGCACATGAAACCATCCACATTCATTTTTTTATTTCATCTTTTCCTTCCCCCCTTTTGTCTCATTTCCTTCCAGAAATGTAAAGTGTTCACTAGGTAGTTGTCCAACCCTTGAAGGCTATGCTCACTTTTTTGTTGTTCATTTGGTAAAAACTCTATTTCCTCTCATTTCTCCTTCTTTGAGCCGCCTTGTGCCGCCCCATTATTTGGTTGTTCTCCTCCATATTTTAATTTATTTCATTTATTCTTTTAAGACCACCACTTTCCACCACTATTAGTTAACGACACCACCATAAGACCATCACCGCACCACCGTTGAACCACCATTGTGACCACCACTCTCTTTCTTTTTTCTTTCTTCTTATTGATTAAACCATGATAAAATGTTTTTGTCATTTTTATCCTCCTATATCATCTATTTCTTTGATTTATTATGTATCAAGAAATCCTCCTCTCTAGACAGGATTGAATCAACATAGTTTTGGCTGGCATAAGCATAAGTAAGGATTAACATTGAATATATATCAAATAACCTTCTCTTATTCATTTCTTATGGTCGATCGTACCTATTGTGTAATCGTAATTTTTTCACAACTAATCTCTTTATATTATTTTGATGATTAAGGACCAAATACGATTATTTTAGAGTGTCAGTAATTTCGGAAGTTATTCATATCTCCAATTAAAATATCTCAAAAGTAAGTATTGTCATAGAAACCAAAGCCTAACCATTTATCAAATATTTATTAATGGTGTTTTAATGATGGATTATTCATTTTGTGTTTAGATTTGATATAGATCTAATTCAATCTAGAAGTGGGTGTTAGGAGTTTTTGCATTGGATTTGCTTAGCTCAGGTGTGGGTTTAACTTAATATCAAATATATATATGATTCATTTTTAAATAAAGTATATACCTATTAATAATTCATACTCCGTTAAGTTCTCAATAATGTGAATTAATGTGAATATATTGTATTCGAAAAGGGATGTGAATTTTGTTAATTGGGTGATTTTCAAGTAAGTGATTCTGAACTGGTTATTCTGTGATAGTATGATTGTGTTTGTGTGATTTAATGTTAAATGTGAAATTATGTTTACATTCCATTACTCATGATATGTGATATAATGACATTATCTAATATGCATGAAATATAAATCATGTGACTGTTACTGTAATTGAAATATGGTTTGCATGTTAAGCATGCCCACTGAACGGTTTTGTAAAATAAATATGATTCACATGTTAAGCATGCCCATTGAAAATGTTGTTTCTGTACTCCATATTACATGCATGGGATTGGGATGATATTGAAAGGAGGAAGATTCTAGCAGTTTAATGATCTGTATATTTTGGTGGTTTAACCATGATTTCTGGTTATCTATAATTTCTAGTGGCTTGTCCACAATTATATGTATCTGGCAGCTTGTCTGCATTATCTAGTGGTCTATCCACAATATTAGTGTGTTAATGGATGAATGAGTTCTGGGAGAACTCTTTATGGTGCGTAGCTAAGTTGGGTAGGAACATTTTTTGAAAAACTTGCACTGATTTTGAAAAGCTTTGCATTGGCACCCTTATGCACACTGCTACTTGTGAAATTGTTTTGATACAAAATTTTGTTATTTTTTTGAAATGTAAGTTTAATTACTGGTTGTTACCTAAGTTAAGACTCTATGGAATTAAACTATATAAATTCTCTGTAATATTTTGATTTGTATACTAAATTCCTTTTTAATACTTGAGTTAAGTCTCACATTGGGCTTTATAGCTCACCCTCTTCATTTTTTTTCCTTTCAAATTTTTCGTAAAGTCAGGATTCGGTGACGACATTTGGAGGAGCTTCTCAGAGTTATTTTCCAATCAAAGTACTTCAAGTCTATTTTTGTATTTTGTTACTTTGAGATTGTTTTAAGTTTGACTTAGACTATGGCATTGGGCATTACTTTGGGGATATTTATTTTGATTTTCATGGCATTAAGTTTTGAAAACTACATAAAATAGTATTTGATAAGATTATGCATGAGATCTTGGTTTTTATTAAAACTTGACAAAATCAATCTTTTTTGCTGCGACAATGAAAATAAGTTTTAGACGAAAAATACGACTTCGTATTTGAGGTTTTAAATTGTCTATTGATGTTTTATTGAATTTACATGAAATATTAATTTTTAGCAAATGCAATTTTAATAAAATTAGATTTAGTTTTCAAAATTACTAATGCTTACAAATGAGATTTTTAAAGACATTTGATTTCTGAAGTTAACATGTTTTCCTGAATAATGATGAACAACCAAGTTCTTTAGTTTTGAATTAATAAATGAATTTTTTTGAAATATGATTGAAATTATGAAAGTTTTGAATAGCAATCAAACTCTTACAAATTATAAAATAACGAAATCATTGATTTCTAAAATTCTCGATTTCACTAGTTTTGAAATGATTTACCCAAATGGTTTAAAAAGTATGTTTGAAAACTACGAAGAATTTTCTAGGCCATTCCAGTGACCAATGTAGTTTTTCAAATTCGGCCATAACATCTAACACGTGTATAGGAAGTTGGAGTAAGCTAAGTTTGGGTTTAGTATGCCTCGGACTCCTAAATACCAATCCATCTTGTCCTCGGAGGTGCTACAAATGATCGACTGTGACCATACACTTGGTGGGGTATTCTTGGTACCTAGAGGTCCAAAGGAATGGGATTGGTCAGAGTAACATTTCATCTAGATTGGCTTTGGCCCCTTCCTCAGGTTGTAGTGCGAACAATTTTGGTGGTAAGTGTAAGAAAAAGAAAATAAAGGAAGAATGATTAGTAGCTTTGAGTAGATGAAGACGAAGAAAGTGAAGAACAAATTGAGATGACAAGAAATTAGGGATTTAGATGTTGCAACAAAGTGAAAAAGAAAAATGGGCTATTGAAACGATGGATACAAATAGAGGTAATCTTGCAAGAGAAGTCAAGTAATAGATGGCTATTTCTCCAATGTGATGGTGACATTTGTAACGGGATAAGTTGTGAAAAATTGAAATTCTGGTGTAACTGATAAGTCTTAGTAAGTGGGCTAACCTATTGGTATTCTGAGAAAGTATGGACTCCTGGTGATGCGTCAAACAAGTGGCTAGTAATTATTTGAGTAAATGAATTCGCCAATATTATATTAATTTTTGGGGACGAAATTTCCTAAGTGGGAGAGAGTTGTAACACCCAGTTTTGGTGAGTCTTGAGTTTGGCACATAACCCGAAAGTATTCAGAGTGGCGCAGTCCTATCTGCCCAATTGATGCTCTTGGCGTATACATCAGGCACATGGTTGATGTTAGAGCATCAGGTAAGGATGTTCTCTGAATGTGTTGAGATGTAAGGAAGAAGAGATTGGTATCAATATTGAGGGTTTTTAAGTAATATGGGCATCACTAAAGGTATAGTACGCTAAGTTTGTTTAGTTACTATGCTAGTTAAGTTCTAACGAAATGATTAAGAGTGAATGAAGGGATGAATCAGATATAAATATATCTAATTTTGGGTCACATAGAGTTGGTGCATTCAGATTGCACCTATTTCACGTCTGTCCTTATTGACTGAAATTTCCTCTCTATTCGATCCAAGCATTGACCACATATGGTATAGTCATTTAGGTTGGCCCTATCCTGAGGCTTTTGAAAGTAAGGAGGTTGATAATTAGCATTCTTAACCTGGTTAGAGTTATTACTTCCTCTTTGATTTCTGGCCCATCTCTAGTTCGGGCGATCTCTCCATCCGATATTATAAGGTGTTTGAATAAGGATTTCCACCTATTCCCAACATAGCTCATGTCCACAATGGGATTATTGATATAATGGAAGAGAGGTTTACCTCCTCTATACATAGGTGACACACTAGTTGAAGATTCTATAAAATTGAGTCTATCCACAATTTGTTGGTGTCTATCATCCTCTTGGATAACTTTGATCGGAGATGGCTTCTGGTTATAGGTGTAGCATTCAGTTGGCCACTGGCAGCAATTCATTGCCATATTCTCTATTAATCCATACGCATCATTGTAAGTCTTGTTCATTAGGGCTCATCATATAGCTCCATCTAGTCTTGATTATGCGTGTGTGTAACAACCCATTTTCAGTGAAATCAAAACAATGGTTTTTGGACCACAAATTCGATGTCAAAAAATTTATTTTACTATTATTTTATGGTCTATCGCATGATAGAAATATTGTATAAAAATTTTGTTAAGAAATTTTACCATTTACAAGCTCAATTTGATAAAAAGAACTAGATCAAGTAAAGTGCAAAAGTTGAGTTCTAATAGCTAAAGGTATTAAATAGCTATTGAACTTTAAAGTGGAGGTCCTTATATGGTAATTAGTTCATAAATGAATTAGTGGAAGATATTGGTTTGGCAATTTTGAAAATTGGTTTAATTTTAAATGTTAATTAGGTAATTAAGTAATTAAAGTCATAATAAATAAAACCAAACAAATTGTCATCTTCTTCTATTCTTTTTCGACCAAATATCAACAAAAGAAAAGCCATTTTTGGAAGCTAGGTTTTGACAACTTTGAATGCTTAATTGATCCAGTCAGACCTCGTACGGAGTTAGATCGAGGCAAAGAAAAAATCTTGGATTACTCGCCTCTGTCTCTATGTATACTCGTCAAGTTAAGTTCGTGTAATTAAATTGAGTATTTATATGTTTTAATTCAAGTATATGTGTGTGATTTGTATAATTGCCATGTATAAATACCGATCGCATATCCGACGACGTATGTCGATTACCGAGTCCCTTTTGAACCTTAGGAATTCGTAGGATACAAACGACATGTCAGTAGGGTTACTGATTTGGTTGAGGTCCTGCATGTGTTGCAGACACACCACGGCTCGTATGAGCTTACCGATTTGTAACTCGTGAAAGCTTACCGATTCTCAGCTCGTATGAGCTTACTGATTTACAACTCGTGAGAGCATACTGATTCATAGCTCGTATGAGCATACATGTACAGGAATTGACGGATTACAGTTTAACACACTATCTGTGAGCTATCCCGAGCATCCAACGATATTCTAAATGGTTCAATGGGCAATGTTCTGTTATGAGATGATATGACTTCGATACCAACTATTACAGGTATATACATGAAATACATGGAAAGGTTATTACTTGATATATAGTTAAATGAAATGGATGATACATATATATGGAAATTTGATTATTTCTTGAGCTCATCCATGATTTGGTTTATATGTGATTTTACTTGGCTAACATGTCGGTGAATATGTGCTTAACCACTTGGCCAAGTTGTGTTGGGATATGTATTGTTTACTTACATAATATGTACTTAAATGGTAAGTTAAATTCCATGTTATTCAAACCTACTAAGCTTAAATGCTTACTTTGTGTATTTTTTGTGTTTTTAGTGAATCGAAAGCTCGTTCAGGTTGGAAGCTTGTCGGAGCTATATCATACTATGTAACAGCTCGAATTTGGGGCTAGTCAGAATAGTGATTTCGGGACCACAAATTTGACGAGGAAAAATTTATTTTTATTATATTTTTATGGTCTACAATTTCACAAAATAATTTTGTAAAAATTTCGTTCGAAAATTTCGACGTTTGGGCACTCAATTTAGCCAAAAGGACTAAATTGTAAAAAGTGCAAAAGTTGAGTTCTAATGTTAGAAGTGTCCAATTGCTATGAAATTTTAAATTGGAGGTCTTTAAATGGTAATTAGACCATTGGTTATTGTGGATAAAAATGGACATGAGATAAGTGAAATAGGAAATTTTTAAGTTAGGGGCATTTTGGTAATTTGGTAATTAAAAAGTATTAAAAAGACAAAATAGGCAAAAATCATCATCTTCAACCTCATGGCTTAAATTAGCAAGGGGGAAGCCATGGTTAGGGTTTTCAAGCTTCCAAGCTCGATTGTAAGTCCGTTCTAACCCAGTTTTTAATGTTCTTTACGTTTTTGGAGTCTTGGTAACTTGATTTAGCTTATTCTAGCAATAATTTAACCTAGGGTTTATATTTGGAAAAATACCCATAGGTGAAATGTGTTTATTTTTATGTTTTATGGTAGAATATAAAGCCATAAATTATGTTAAACAACTTTACTAAGCAATTTTAAGTGAAAACGAGTAAAACGACATAATCGGTAAAAATACCTAATGTTCATAAGTAAGTGTTAGAGTGGGAATTTGATGTTGCATAGAAGGGAAAAATGTTCAGCATGTCATTAAACATAAGAATAAGAGATGAATTTTAATTTTTGAGCTTTGGGGAAAAAGTGTAAATATGCAAAAGTTTATGGGAAAAATCGTAATTTGCGAAAATTTGAGTCAAGGAATGTTTTGATGAATGTGAGTGTTAAATAAGTTAAATGTGTGACAGCCCAAAATTGACCCTAGTCGGGAAGTGGTTTCGGGACCGCTAAACCGAGTCACCGAAAGGTTTGAATGTGATGTTTATTGTCTAGAATATGTAATCATGAATGTGTGAAAATTTCAAGCTTCGATTTAGTCGATTGCATGTGAATTTAGTCAATAGGACTTATATGAGAAAATTTTAAAATGTGATAGGTCAATGCATGAGGACCTATTAGTGCATGTGGAAGAAAAAGGGGACTTGCATGTCAAATTCCCCCTCCCTAATATGTAGTGGCCGGCCATGCTATGGGTGGAAACATGTCACCAACATGTTGTGTTAGTGATGTATGGTAAGGAAAATAAAATAATAAGCATGATAATTAAATAATGAAAGGAAGGGTGATGAAAAAAAGAAAAAAAAATAATAATGGTCTCATGCATACACCCCATTGCCGTGAGCTAAAGGAAGGAAAAGAAAGGTTTTGTTCATCCTTTTTCAACCTCTTTTGACCGAAAATCCTAAGGAAGAGGATTAGGAGGAAGTTTGGCCATGCATGTAACTAGATTGAGGTATGTTTAATGTTATTCTTTGAGATTCATGTATATTTTAAGTTGTAAGTTCAAAATCTACCTAGCCATGGTTCAAACTTTGTTAAATGATGGAGATGACATTCGGCCATGAATGTTACGTTCTTGGTTGGTATTTTGATGTCTTTGGTGATGAGGTAAGGAGATGGTTGACTTTGGGTGTTTAATAAAAGGGTTTGGATGTGAGAGTGTGTGAGAAGTAGAAATGAGGAGTCTTAGCAACTCCATGAAGGTTCGGCCATGGTAGTTTGAGGATTAGAGATTTTATTTCTTGTTAAAAATTTAATGAATCCTAGTGTGTGAAGTGTTTGAACCAACTAAGGATTAATAGATGCATGGGTACAAAGTAGGAAGAATCGGCTACTATGGTTGACACCAATGCCGAATGTAAAGATGTTATAGTAAATAATGTATGTGATTTGAGTTGATAATGTGAAAAAGGATAATTAGATGTATTATAAATGATATAAAGATTTTAGAAATTATTTTGGTTAGGTGTGTGTATGATTAAGTATATTCGGCAATATACTTAAAGTGAGTACTTGATATTATATGGGAGTATGTATATTCGGTCACTTGAGTAAATATATATATGATGTTAAATTTGATTATGTATAATGGGCATTAAGATGTGGAACTTAAGAAATGTAGTCATATGTGGAATTACATGATGTTATAGTTGACATTGTACACACATACATCCATTCGGCCATCAACATGAGTAATTAGTGAGGATGGTTGCCGAATATACAAACATACATAAGCATGTGTAATTGAATTATGAATGTTTAACAAGATGGTTAAACTAGTGAATTATTGATTAAGCTCAAGGAGCTAAAGGAGGAGAATCAAGCAAAGGCAAAGAAAAGATCACTGAGTAGCCGAGTTGGAACCGTCTTACCCAACACAAGGTAAGTCATTAAGCATGTAGTTGGTATTATTTCAAATGGTCATAATGTTTATGTATTGATGCTGAATGGAATGAATAAATATACATATATATATATGCATGTACGTATGTGATGATGAAATTGTTGAATGAAAAGAAAAGAGGTAAAATGTACTGAGTTGTTGATCTCGGCACTAAACGTGCGGGTATAACCATTTATGACCATGAGATTGGCGCTAAGTGCGCGGGATTAAATTGTACAGCACTAAATGTGCGATCTGACTATGTTACACTAAGTGTGCGAAATGAATATGATGCACTAAGTGTGCGAATTGACCATGCGGCACTAAGTGTGCGAGTTTGACTATGTAGCACTAAGTGTGCGATTTGATTACGTAGCACTAAGTGTGCGAGTTGATTATATAGCACTGAGTGTGCGGACTCAATAGACATTCGTGAATCATTATGGACACTATGTGTGCGACACTATTGAGTCGATCGCGGACAGCGGATCGGGTAAGTGTCTTGAGTACATGGCTAATAGGTGCTATGCTTATACTTGGTGTTGAGCTCGGTAAGTTTGAACCTATGTGACAAATATACTTGAAGTCACGTACATAAAATTTATCGTAGGATGGGTGAAAGGCCGTTTAGTCGTTTGATTGTAACGAAAATAAATTGATTTTTGAAAATGCCTCAATGTCCTATTGATGAGTATATGGAATGTGAATGCATGAATTGATATGAAACTGAATCGATAGGTTGGAGGAACTATGGTATGGTTCGGTATGGATGGAGTAAATTGTCTCGTTCCATTTTGTTTCCTCTTGTGATAATGTTATTGATGGATGGTAGTGCATTGCTTATGACTTACTGAGTTATAAACTCACTCGGTGTTTCCTTGTCACCCATTATAGGTTGCTTGGACTCATCTATTTTTGCGGGGTCAGGCCGTCATCGAAGTCATCACACCGGATAGCAAGTTTTGGTACTTTCTTCTTAGTTGGCTTAGAAGAACATTTTGGCATGTATAAGCTATTACGTTGTGTTTGAACTTTGGCATGTAATCTTTAAGCCATGCGAAAATGGCACGAATGTTCGATTGAGTTGGATCAAGGGTAGGCATGAAATGGACCTAGTTACTTTCGTAACAGATGCTGGCAGCAGCAGTGTCATGAGATTGAAAAATCACTAAAAATAGTAGGAGTGGAATTAATTGATGAATAAATTATGTAATCGAAGCTCGATGAGTATGTTTTCATGAGGAAGTAACGAAAAGATCATATGGGCAGTATATTAAGAGATAATCAGATTTTTGTGGGACAGGGCCAGAACGGTTTCTGGATTCCCTGCTCCGACTTTGGAAATTCATTATAAATTAACCAGAGATAATTAGGGGTCGTACCATATATGTATAGATTCCTCTCTGAGTCTAGTTTTCATAGAAACAAACGGCATCAGTATTGAAGCCCCGTGCAGGGAGATATCCAAGTCGTAATGGGCAAAGGTCAGTGTAGTCGACCCCTGCAACATGGGAGACTTTGACTAATAAACTGTACTAATTGGCCCGACCAAAAATTCTAGAAAAAAATACATAGATGGGCACATGAGTCTAGTTTCTGGGAAAAATCACGAAACTGATTTTCAAGTTACGAAACTCAAGATATGATTTTTAAAACGACTAGTACACAGATTGGGCAGTGTCTGGAAAATAAATTTTATAAGGGGTTAAAGTCAGTTAACACCTTGTGTCTGACTCCGGTGTCGGTTTCGGGTTCGGGGTGTTACGTTTGATTGGTATCAGAGCTATGGTTTAGTCGGTTCTAGAACTACCATAGCGCGTATGAGTCTAGCTATACATGCCGAATGTTAATGTTTAAATGTGTGATGACTTCTGACGGTTGAAATGTTTTTGTTTTGATTAGTAAATGGACCCCGGTGAAGAAAGAACCCTAGCGGATGACGTTGAGAGCGTAGCGGCTGCTCCTGCACAAGGGACGCCGCCTGTTGAACCTCAGTCATCTGCGAATAATCAAGGTGAGGGGGCTAAACAAGCCTTCTTTACCATGATGAATGAGTGGGTCGCGCAATATGCCCGAACCAACCCGGCTGTCCAAAAATTCCCAAATTTGAATAATCCACCCCAAGAGCCTGTAATGCCATCAGTCGCTGATCCTGTGAGGCTGAGTAAGCCACCTGTAGACTTGATTATGAAGCGTGGGGCCGAGGAGTTCAAGGCCATAGTAACTGATGATGCCGAAAGGGCCGAGTTCTGGCTTGATAACACCATTCGGGTGTTCGATGAATTGTCATGCACACCCGACGAATGTCTAAAATGTGTTGTATCTTTGTTGCGAGACTCAGCCTACTATTGGTGGAGGACCTTGATTTCCATAGTCCCGAACGAGCGAGTAACTTGGGACTTCTTTCAAACGGAATTTCGAAAGAAATTTATTAGCCAACGGTTCATTGATCAGAAGCGTAAGGAGTTCTTGGAACTCAAGCAAGGCCGTATGACTGTATCTGAATACGAACATGAATTCGTAAGACTCAGTAGGTATGCCCGGGAGTGTGTAGCTGATGAGGTTGCTATGTGCAAAAGATTCGAGGAAGGATTGAATGAAGATTTAAAGCTACTAATGGGTATTTTGGAAATAAAAGAATTCGTAACACTAGTCGAACGAGCCTGCAAGGCGGAAGAACTTGGAAAGGAGAAGAGGAAGGCTGAATTTGAAGCTAGAGATTATCGTAAAAGATCGACGGGTAAAGCTCCGTTCTCAGCTGTAAAGAAGTTCAGGGAGGACATTAATAAGTCGAGGGCGACTGCGGGAATTTCCATCAGGGCAAGACCATCGATGGGCTCCCGAGCTACTTCGGTAGCTAGTGTGGGCAATAATCGTCACGAGAAACCTGAATGTCCCCAATGTGGAAGACGACACCTAGGTGAATGTTGGGGCAAGTCTACTAGCAGGGCCTGTTACGGATGCGGTTCGAAGGACCACTTCATTAGAGATTGCACGGAGCTGGATGAGAAGAATAAGATTCAAGGTGCAAGACCTAGTGGAGTGACATCTAGAGGTAGACCACCGAGAATTTTAGGAGGCAGGGGTGGTAGTCAGAGGGGGGCCTCTGATACGGCCGATCGAGCCGAGAACCGTACTCCTGCTAGAGCATATGCCATTTGCGCACGAGAGGAGGCATCCTCCCCCGACGTCATCACTGGTACCTTCACTCTCTTTGATACTAATGTGATTGCATTGATTGACCCTGGTTCTACTCATTCATATGTATGCGAAACCTTAGCAATCAGTAAGACTCTACCTGTTGAGTCTACTGAGCTCGTAATTCGAGTATCAAACCCTTTGGGTCAATGCGTACTTGTTGATAAAGTGTGTAAGAGATGCCCTCTAATAATCCGAGAATCCTGTTTTTCGGCCGATTTGATGCTTCTGCCGTTCGACGAGTTTGATGTTATTCTTGGTTTGGATTGGTTAACCGCGCATGATGCGGTTGTGAATTGCAAAAGCAAGACTATCGATTTGAGGTGCGCAAATAAGGAAATAATCCGAGTTGAGTCTGCGGACTTAAGGGGGTTGCCAGCTGTAATATCAGCAATGTTGGCCCAGAAATATGTAAGGAAAGGGTGCGAAGCATACCTCGCGTATGTACTTGATGACAAGGAGTTAGAAAAGAAACCCGAATCGGTGCCGGTGGTTTGTGAATACCCAGATGTTTTTCCTGAAGAGTTACCGGGTTTGCCACCTGTTCGGGAGGTAGAGTTTGGTATTGAGCTTGTACCTGGAACTACGCCAATTTCGATCGCTCCGTATCGTATGGCACTAACCGAGTTAAAAGAGTTGAAAGCTCGGTTGCAAGAATTGACGGATAGAGGTTTCGCTCGACCGAGTTTCTCACCTTGGGGTGCACCAGTATTGTTCGTGAAAAAGAAGGACGGAACCATGAGGTTGTGCATTGACTATCGTCAACTGAATAAAGTGACGATAAAGAATAAGTATCCGTTACCGCGTATTGATGATCTGTTCGATCAATTAAAGGGAGCATCGGTGTTTTCAAAGATAGATTTGAGATCGGGTTATTATCAGTTGCGGATTCGAGATTCGGACGTACCCAAAACTGCTTTCAGAACGAGGTACGGTCACTACGAGTTCTTAGTGATGCCGTTTGGGCTCACTAATGCCCCTGCGGTGTTTATGGATTTGATGAATCGGATCTTCAGGCCGTATTTGGATCGGTTCGTAGTTGTGTTTATTGATGACATCTTGGTCTATTCAAGAGATGAGACCGAACATGCCGAGCATCTGAGGCTAGTGTTGCAAATTTTGCGGGATAAGCAGTTATATGCTAAGTTCAGTAAGTGTGAGTTCTGGTTAAGAGAGATTAGCTTCTTGGGTCATGTGGTATCCGCATCGGGTATTCGAGTTGACCCGAGCAAAATTTCAGCCATACTTAACTGGAAGCCTCCGAGAAATGTTACCGAAGTCCGAAGCTTTCTAGGGCTCGCCAGTTATTACCGACGATTTGTCAAAGGTTTCTCGATGATAGCCACACCAATGACGAAGCTACTTCAAAAGGATGTTAAATTCGAATGGACGGAGAAATGTCAGAAAAGCTTCGATCAACTGAAAACTCATTTGACTGAAGCTCCAATTTTGGTGCAACCCGAATCGGGTAAAGAGTTTGTCATTTATAGTGACGCATCCCTACTTGGGTTGGGTTGTGTATTGATGCAAGAAGGTCGAGTTGTGGCCTATGCGTCGAGACAATTGAAGCCACACGAGAGAAATTATCCGACCCATGATCTCGAACTAGCCGCCATTGTGTTTGCATTGAAAATATGGCGACATTATTTGTTTGGTGAGAAGTGCCATGTGTTTTCGGATCACAAAAGTCTCAAATATTTGATGACTCAACGAGACTTGAATCTGCGACAAAGATGTTGGCTTGAGTTGTTGAAAGATTACGAGCTTGTCATTGATTACCACCCGGGAAAGGCTAATGTGGTTGCGGACGCCTTAAGCTGAAAATCACTGTTTGCTTTGCGAGCGATGAATGTACACTTGTCTGTTCTACCTGACAATGTGTTAGTAGCTGAATTAAAAGCCAAACCATTATTGACTCATCAAATTCGTGAAGCTCAGAAAGTCGATGATGAATTGGCTGCAAAACAAGCTGAGTGTGTTCCAACAAGGAATCGGAGTTTCAGATTGATGATGATGGTTGTTTGAGGTTTAGAAGTCGTTTGTGTGTTCCAAGGAATTCGGAACTCATTCCGATGATTCTGAACGAAGCCCATTGTAGCCGAATGTCAATCCACCCGGGAAGCACGAAAATGTACAACGACTTGAAACGTCGGTTTTGGTGGCATGGTATGAAATGAGACATCTCCGACTTTGTTTCGAGATGTTTAATATGTCAACAAGTGAAAGCGGAACATCAAGTGCCTTCAGGGTTACTTCAGCCGATCATGATACCCGAGTGCAAATGGGACCGAGTCACAATGGACTTTGTGTCCGGACTGCCATTGTCCGCAAGTAAGAAGGATGCGATTTGGGTTGTTGTTGATAGGCTGACTAAGTCAGCTCACTTTATCCCCGTGCGTACGGATCTTTCATTGGATAAACTAGCCGAATTGTATGTCTCTCAGATGTGAGATTACATGGAGTACCTATTTCTATCGTGTCGGATAGAGATCCGAGATTCACCTCACGATTTTGGAAGAAATTGCAAGAAGCTTTGGGTACCAAGCTTCATTTTAGCACCGCTTTTCACCCCCAAACCGATGGTCAATCCGAGCGGATAATTCAGATACTTGAGGATATGTTGAGATGTTGCATCCTCGAGTTCAGTAGTTCATGGGAACGGTATTTACCTTTGATTGAATTCGCTTACAACAATAGTTTTCAATCAAGTATTAAGATGGCACCTTATGAGGCTTTGTACGGTCGTAAATGTCGTACGCCATTGTTTTGGACCGAGCTTGGTGAAAGTAAAATTTTCGGAGTTGATTTGATTAAAGATGCCGAACAAAAAGTAAAGGTAATCCGCGAAAGTCTGAAGGTAGCCACAGATCGTCAAAAATCGTATGCGGATTTAAAACGAAAGGACATTGAATATCAGGTGGGAGATAAAGTGTTTCTTAAAGTGTCACCTTGGAAGAAGGTACTCAGATTTGGCCATAAAGGCAAGTTGAGCCCGAGATTCATTGGGCCGTACGAAATTTCCGAACGAGTGGGGCCGGTTGCATATAGATTGATTTTGCCCCCTGAACTTGAAAGGATGCACGATGTCTTCCATGTTTCAATGCTTCGACGTTATAGATCCGATCCGTCACATGTGATTAATTCCTCAGAAGTTGAAATTCAATCTAACTTGAGCTATGAAGAAGAACCGATTCGTATCCTAGCTCGTGAAGTGAAAGAGTTGCGAAATAAAAGGGTTCCGTTGGTTAAGGTGTTGTGGCTCAAACACGGGATCGAGGAATCAACCTGGGAACCCGAGAGCTCGATGAAAGAACGATATCCAAACCTATTTACCAGTAAGATTTTCGAGGACGAAAATTTCTTAAGTGAGGGAGAGTTGTGACAGCCCAAAATTGACCCTAGTCGGGAAGTGGTTTCGGGACCGCTAAACCGAGTCACCGAAAGGTTTGAATGTGATGTTTATTGTCTAGAATATGTAATCATGAATGTGTGAAAATTTCAAGCTTCGATTTAGTCGATTGCATGTGAATTTAGTCAATAGGACTTATATGAGAAAATTTTAAAATGTGATAGGTCAATGCATGAGGACCTATTAGTGCATGTGGAAGAAAAAGGGGACTTGCATGTCAAATTCCCCCTCCCTAATATGTAGTGGCCGGCCATGCTATGGGTGGAAACATGTCACCAACATGTTGTGTTAGTGATGTATGGTAAGGAAAATAAAATAATAAGCATGATAATTAAATAATGAAAGGAAGGGTGATGAAAAAAAAGAAAAAAAATAATGGTCTCATGCATACACCCCATTGCCGTGAGCTAAAGGAAGGAAAAGAAAGGTTTTGTTCATCCTTTTTCAACCTCTTTTGACCGAAAATCCTAAGGAAGAGGATTAGGAGGAAGTTTGGCCATGCATGTAACTAGATTGAGGTATGTTTAATGTTATTCTTTGAGATTCATGTATATTTTAAGTTGTAAGTTCAAAATCTACCTAGCCATGGTTCAAACTTTGTTAAATGATGGAGATGACATTCGGCCATGAATGTTGCGTTCTTGGTTGGTATTTTGATGTCTTTGGTGATGAGGTAAGGAGATGGTTGACTTTGGGTGTTTAATAAAAGGGTTCGGATGTGAGAGTGTGTGAGAAGTAGAAATGAGGAGTCTTAGCAACTCCATGAAGGTTCGGCCATGGTAGTTTGAGGATTAGAGATTTTATTTCTTGTTAAAAATTTGATGAATCCTAGTGTGTGAAGTGTTTGAACCAACAAGGATTAATAGATGCATGGGTACAAAGTAGGAAGAATCGGCTACTATGGTTGACACCAATGCCGAATGTAAAGATGTTATAGTAAATAATGTATGTGATTTGAGTTGATAATGTGAAAAAGGATAATTAGATGTATTATAAATGATATAAAGATTTTAGAAATTATTTTGGTTAGGTGTGTGTATGATTAAGTATATTCGGCAATATACTTAAAGTGAGTACTTGATATTATATGGGAGTATGTATATTCGGTCACTTGAGTAAATATATATATGATGTTAAATTTGATTATGTATAATGGGCATTAAGATGTGGAACTTAAGAAATGTAGTCATATGTGGAATTACATGATGTTATAGTTGACATTGTACACACATACATCCATTCGGCCATCAACATGAGTAATTAGTGAGGATGGTTGCCGAATATACAAACATACATAAGCATGTGTAATTGAATTATGAATGTTTAACAAGATGGTTAAACTAGTGAATTATTGATTAAGCTCAAGGAGCTAAAGGAGGAGAATCAAGCAAAGGCAAAGAAAAGATCACTGAGTAGCCGAGTTGGAACCGTCTTACCCAACACAAGGTAAGTCATTAAGCATGTAGTTGGTATTATTTCAAATGGTCATAATGTTTATGTATTGATGCTGAATGGAATGAATAAATATACATATATATATATGCATGTACGTATGTGATGATGAAATTGTTGAATGAAAAGAAAAGAGGTAAGATGTACTGAGTTGTTGATCTCGGCACTAAACGTGCGGGTATAACCATTTATGACCATGAGATTGGCGCTAAGTGCGCGGGATTAAATTGTACAGCACTAAGTGTGCGATTTGACTATGTTACACTAAGTGTGCGAAATGAATATGATGCACTAAGTGTGCGAGTTTGACTATGTAGCACTAAGTGTGCGATTTGATTACGTAGCACTAAGTGTGCGAGTTGATTATATAGCACTGAGTGTACGGACTCAATATACATTCGTGAATCATTATGGACACTATGTGTGCGACACTATTGAGTCGATCGCGGACAGCGGATCGGGTAAGTGTCTTGAGTACATGGCTAATAGGTGCTATGCTTATACTTGGTGTTGAGCTCGGTAAGTTTGAACCTATGTGACAAATATACTTGAAGTCACGTACATAAAATTTATCGTAGGATGGGTGAAAGGCCGTTTAGTCGTTTGATTGTAACGAAATAAATTGATTTTTGAAAATGCCTCAATGTCCTATTGATGAGTATATGGAATGTGAATGCATGAATTGATATGAAACTGAATCGATAGGTTGGAGGAACTATGGTATGGTTCGGTATGGATGGAGTAAATTGTCTCGTTCCATTTTGTTTCCTCTTCTGATAATGTTATTGATGGATGGTAGTGCATTGCTTATGACTTACTGAGTTATAAACTCACTCGGTGTTTCCTTATCACCCATTATAGGTTGCTTGGACTCATCTATTTTTGCGGGGTCAGGCCGTCATCGAAGTCATCACACCGGATAGCAAGTTTTGGTACTTTCTTCTTAGTTGGCTTAGAAGAACATTTTGGCATGTATAAGCTATTACGTTGTGTTTGAACTTTGGCATGTAAACTTTAAGCCATGCGAAAATGGCACGAATGTTCGATTGAGTTGGATCAAGGGTAGGCATGAAATGGACCTAGTTACTTTCGTAACAGATGCTGGCAGCAGCAGTGTCATGAGATTGAAAAATCACTAAAATAGTAGGAGTGGAATTAATTGATGAATAAATTATGTAATCGAAGCTCGATGAGTCTGTTTTCATGAGGAAGTAACGAAAAGATCATATGGGTAGTATATTAAGAGATAATCAGATTTTTGTGGGACAGGGCCAGAACGGTTTCTGGATTCCCTACTCCGACTTTGGAAATTCATTATAAATTAACCAGAGATAATTAGGGGTCGTACCATATATGTACAGATTCCTCTCTGAGTCTAGTTTTCATAGAAACAAACGGCATCAGTATTGAAGCCCCGTGCAGGGAGATATCCAAGTCGTAATGGGCAAAGGTCAGTGTAGTCGACCCTGCAACATGGGAGACTTTGACTAATAAACTGTACTAATTGACCCGACCAAAAATTCTAGAAAAAAATACATAGATGGGCACATGAGTCTAGTTTCTGGGAAAAATCACGAAACTGATTTTCGAGTTACGAAAATCAAGATATGATTTTTAAAACGACTAGTACACAGATTGGGCAGTGTCTGGAAAATAAATTTTATAAGGGGTTAAAGTCAGTTAACACCTCGTGTCCGACTCCGGTGTCGGTTTCGGGTTCGGGGTGTTACAAAATGTGTCATCATAAGTCAAGAAAGACAAAGAATTGACTTTCATTAGTGAAAAAGAAAAGTGAGAAATTCCTAGTTGAACCTTTGGAATAAATAGGGATACAAATGAAGTGACAGAAATGATCACATGTGTGACACAGACTGTGTGTAGGCCACTATGTGAAAGTAAAAGTGATGGTCACGTGTGTAGTACTATGTGCAGGCTACTATGTGTACCGGATAGCTTCGATCACGTGTGTAGTACTATGTGCAGGCTACTACGTGTATCGGATAGTGATGGTCACATGTGTAGTACTATGTGTAGGCTACTATGTGAACCAGTATCATTAATTATAAGGTGGTTGCTATGTGCTGATCCCACCGGATATCATTGATTACAAAGGGTGGTTGCTGTGTGCTGAATCCACCGTGTATCTGTTATTATTCCAAAGTGTTCATCGGGAAATTGACTAAGTGAAAATGCATGAGATCATGTAACGATTAAGTGTAATTGAATAATGAATATATGTGTGGTATTGAATTGAATATTGACTTGAAAATGGAAAAGTGAATTTTGAATTGAATAGTGATTGAAAGTGAAAAAGTGAAATTATGAAAAAGTAGAATTAGCAACAAAACAGTTTTTGGACAGCAACAATCATGTGACTTTGAAAAATCACCAAAAATTTTGGAAATAGAATTAGAGAGTGAATAAGATATGAATTGAAATCTTAGTGAGTCTATTTTTACATAAAAGAAACAAAGCAAGCAAAAGAGTTATATATTTTGAGATATTTGAATTTTAGTGAGATAGGGATGGATTGATTTCAGAATCTCCTATTTTGATTTTGGAAAATCATTAAAAATTATACAAAAATAATTATGAGTTATAATTTAAATTCTTAGAATCCTTAATGAGTATATTTTCAAGAGAAACAAACGAGAACACCATTTGAATTCTGTACAATGAGATAATTCATTTTTAGTGAAGAGTGGTCAGAACTGTCAAAATGCGTAACAGGATAAACTTTAAAGAATAAACTGTACTATTTGGCTAAACCAAAAATTCTAAAAATGTTATGGTAAGAAGATATGTGAGTCTAGTTTCAGGGAAAATTAACGGTTCTTAATTTGGAGTTTTGTAGCTCTAGATAAAAATAATTTAGTGATATTGACTTGGATAGATAGCTTTGAATATACATAAGGGTGAATAAAGAAACTATAGAAAATGTTATTTCTAAGAATGTTAAGTTCACTAAGGTTGTGGAATGGAGAGAAGGAGGAGGAAAATTAAATATATATATGAATGATTTATGTATAATTGGTTATATGATCGATTATAATTGATAAACATGGAAATAGAAATGATGCTTACTTTTGTATATTATTGATCATGGTTTAAGCTCATATTGGAAAATAAAGTTTCATAGTATGTATGTATGGTATATTTGGTATATGATTTGGTATAAAGTAAGGCCATGAATGGTATATGGATTAAATGCACTAGCTTGCGACTATAGTTGAGTGTAATGTTTATATCTTGTGTGATATGCATAGGAAACGGGAGTGGAAAGGAAATGAAATACTAAGTTCATGCTTGAAGTGTAAAATGACGCAAAAAGGGGACGTTAAGTTAAACGATAAATATGTACTAGTATTGAACTTAATGAAATTGAACTGTACGTGAATTAAATGGAAATTGCAAATGATTTGATTTGAATTAAATGAATTATTGTGGTATTGAAATGTATATTGGATTGAGAAATTGAATTGAATCGTGAACGTGAGAATCATGAATTAAATGAAATGGAAATGAAGTATTGAATTGCATGAGTATGTATTGGGTCTCAGAAGGTCTATTTGTTACAAATCTAGTATTTTTGAAGTTATAACGTGAAGATTTATAAAAGCATGTTAAAAATTTGAAGAGTTTAAATTTGAATGAAATTTTATAACTCAGTTTAACATGTTTATAAGTGTATGTGTTCTGGTAATGCCTTGTGCCCTATTCTGGTGTCGAATACAGGTAAGGGGTGTTACACGCTATCCATCGACTCACTCGGTACTTTCGGTTGGTTTAATATTGGTTATAATGGCATGTATAGTTTATTTTGGCTAATGTTGGCCTATATGCTTTATTGGTAATTTGGCCATTTGTTTGGCTAATGTTTTGGCACTTTGACGATAGTATAAGTCTAGTATATGGTATGTAAATATTTGCTCTCTAATGGTTGATGAATAACTTGGTATGGATAAATTATGGAAGATGAATATTGTGGAATGAATATGCATATTGAATATGTGCTTTGTGATAGGATGTAATTGTGGTAAATTGGTGTTTTGGTGGAAATGATTTATATGGTCATTTGATGCTAGTTTTAGAATAGAGTTTTGGTACCAAATGGTATGTTTTGTTAAATGATCTACATGGTAAGTTTTGGTGTAAATATGCATATATGTTAGTTGATCAATTGGTTATATTGAACACATGATTAGTCATGTTTATAAATTGTCATTTGATGTGCCTAAGGGCATATTGGTTGTATGTGATCATACCTTTTGTATAAGGATAGAAAATGCATAATTTTGTAACACCCCTTACCCGAGATCGTTGCCGGAGTCGAGCTTGAGGCGTTACTTGACTTAACTTAAAAGTTCAGGGCATAAAAATTTACTTTTAAAAGTTATATCACTGTTCATAATAAGGCTTTCCACCTGCGCAGTAGTTACTAAATTAATTATAAATCGAGATAAAAAACTCAAAATTTAGATCTGTGAATTTTTCCTGAAACTAGACTCATATATATTTTTACCATAAATTTTTCAAAATTTTTGGTTCATCCAATTAGTATAGGTTATTAGTTAAAGTCTCCCCTATTTCACTGATTGACTGTCCTGACCTCTCATCACTAAAATTCAATTATCTCATTGTACAGGCTTCATATAGTGTTATCACTTGTTTGTAAAAAAAATAGACTCAATAATGAATCTATAAATATAAATTATAACTCATAAATATTTTGGTACAATTTTTAATGATTTTACAAAGTTGGAATAGGGGATTCCAAAAACCACTTTGACCTCGTCTAATAAAATGCAAATATCTCAGAATACATAATTCCTTTGTCTAAAAAATTATTTTTATATGAAAATAGACTCAATAAGCTTTAATTCTATATCTCATCCACCCTCTAATTCATTTTCTACTATCCTTGGTGATTTTTCAAAATCACGTCACTACTGCTGTCTCAAAACTGATTTACTACCAATTTTTACTTTTTCATGATTTCTATGCATAATTTAGCACCTAGACATTTATAACAACAAACACCTTCATACTTAGCCATTTTAATAACTATTCATCATCAAATATTTACATATCATCTTTTGGTCATATCTTAAGAATATACAATCGAAATGACCAAGTCCCTATACATGTCATAGCTCAAAACATTTATCGTCTTAAAATACCGAGTTGTGGTGGTTGATAGTGTGAACGCTCTCTGACGTCTTCAAGATCCCGACTATGCTTGATAATACTATATGAAAGAAAAAGAAATAAAATAAGTAAGTATAAAGCTTAGTAAGTTTACAAGTAAAAAAATAACAACATTTATCATAAACAATTATATTCATAAATTTTCATTAAGCATTAAGATCTTTACTTTCTTCTTTACTTACTCTCTTACTGGTTTACTTACTTGCTTGCTTAACTTACTCCTTTGTTGCTAAAATTTCTTTTCTCAACTGATAACTGAGATACTCTTAATCTTATTAACTCACCTGAACTTGTCTATTAGGCTTTTACCTGAACTTTCATGTAACATCGTCTATTTACTAGCCCATTGAATCACTTGGAATACTAAGGATACTCGGGTCTCCTATCTGAATATAACATGCCAAAGCTATGTCCCAGATATAGTCTTACATGGGATGTTTCTTGTACTGCCAATGCCATATCCCAGATATGGTCTTACATGGGAGTTCTCATATAAGTGCCCATGCCATGTCCCAGACATGGTCTTACATGGGACCTCTCATCTCAGTGCCAACGCCATGTCCCAAACATGGTCTTACATGGGACCTCTCATCTCGGTGCCAATGTCATGTCCCAGACATGGTCTTACATGGGATCTCATCCTCTTAATGTCATGACATTTGTATCCGATACATTCCTTATGTTTCAAAGGGGCCTTTTAACACTGATTCTCTGTCATCTCATACTTGAGTTAACATTAGATATTTTCATGAAATAAATACATAATTGCTGAAAAATAACAGCATTAATAATAATTATCAAAATATTGCATTTATTTATTGTAAACTTACCTCAGTACAAAAATGTGATCAAATCTAACACTTTAGTCCTCAATCTTTTTCTTTCCCCAGTCTAGCTCCGGATTTCGTTCTTCGTGATCTATAATTGCAAATTTAGCTTATTTAATATCCACATTCATCAAAACAGTCCTCGACTCTAAATTTGACAAAATTACAATTTTGCCTTTAAACTTTTATATAATTACACTTTTGCCCCAAAGCTCGGAAATTAAACTTCATCCCTTATTCTTATGTTTTATAACATGCTGAACATTTTTCCCTTCTATGACAACATCAAATTCTTACTCTAACACTTACTTATGAACATTAGGTATTTTTCTTGATTATGTCAATATACTCGTTTTCACTTAAAATCGACAAGAAAAAGTTGTTTAACATAATTCCTAGTCTTCATATTCTACCATAAAACATCAAAATAAACATATTTCACCTATGGGTATTTTTCCAAATATGAACCCTATGTTAAATTATTGCTAGAATAAGCTAAATTAAGCTACCGAGATTCTAAAAACGTAAAGAACATTAAAAACGGGGCTAGAACAGACTTACAATCGAGCTTGGAACTTGGAAAACCCTAGCCATGGTTTCCCCTTCTGAAATTCGACCATGGGGTTGAAGATGGACAAAAATTGGCTTTTAATTTTGTTTTTAATTCATTTTAATAACTAAATGACCAAAATGCCCTTAATGAAAAACTTTGGAAACATGCCTAACCATGTCCAATTTTGTATACCAAATTAACAAATGGTGTAATTACCATATAAGGACCTCCAATTTAAAATTTCATAACAATTGGACACCACTAACATGTAGAACTCAACTTTTGCACTTTTTACAATTTAGTCTTTTTGACTAAATTGAGTGCCCAAACGTCAAAATTTTCGAACGAAATTTTTAGAAAATCATTTTGTGAAATCGTAGACCATAAAAATATAATAAAATAATTTTTTTGCTCAATGGATTTGTGGTCCCGAAACCACTGTTTCGACTAGACCCAAAATCAGGATGTTACAGGTTTAGTACCTTATTATGGCTTGCTTATTGTAAACGAAAAAATATATAGGATTTTTCTTATGTAATTTATCACCTTTTTACTTAAATCTGTTGTTAAAACTAAGTAATTGTTTAATAAATTAATGAAATATGTGAAAATATGAAATTAGGACATAAAAATTATTAAAATGTGATTTTATGTTTTATTATATAGTTTTCATGCAATAAATAGCTTATTTTATATTAATTTGAATATATTATATTTTTTAAGACATAAAGTGGGCCATGCAAGATTAAATTAAATAATAAAATATAAAATAATATTTAATAATTCATTTTAAAATATTTCATTAATAATTTGAGTTTTTAATTCATTAATTAAATTGGACAAATTTTATTCTCTGGTCCTCTAACTTGTTGATTTATTCTAGACAGGTCTGATAGCTTTGTTGGATTACAAAACCATCCAAATTGGAGACCAAGTCAACCCCAAAATTTGGCTACACATGGCTATCCATAAACCACTCTTTGGTTTAATTGCACAAGGTCCTTGAAGAGTTGAAGAAATTAGAGATTTACCTGAAGATTTGCAGTTGACCGAGTCTTAGTCCTGAGCTGTTGTGACACTCAAATTGACCAAAAATCAAGGAAAAATCAGCTCAACTTGCTCAATTTATGGTCGGCCACCCATGGAAGATGTTTCAAAAGATGAAAACTCCTATTTTTAGCAAACTATCCCCCTCTACTCACCTATAAATAAGACCCTTTCATTCCTTCATTCATTATCCCTCAAGCATCATTCTCTCTTTTCTCCAAATTCTCATAGCCTTTTCCATTCCCAAGCCTAGCATCATCTCTTCATAGAGATTTTAGCAATTAAGCTTCTTAAAGAACCTTTGGTCGGCCACCTTGGAGAGCCATCAACAAAGGATTAAAGCAAAGGAACGAAGGAGCCTCGTCAGTCAGAGTCTTGGGTGACAGCCACTCTGAATTGGGTTTAATCTTCCTTTCCTTTAATTTAATATAAAGATGTTTGCTATGTGTTCTTTGTTCTTGTTTACAACAATGTTAGCTTAATTTTATTTAAGCTAGGATGATTTCTTTGATTAAATAATATTTGTTTGATTCATGCTTATAATGTTTGTACCTCAATCAATCATGTTTTCAATTAAAATCAAGTCTGTATTTCATTCATACGTGATTGAAATGCACCTGAATTAGCTGAGCGATCCTGACCAGGCAATGGTTAATGGACACATAATTGAAATGTGCATGCTCAATTTAGATCCTGACTCGATTAAATTGAAGGTTGCATAATAACTCTAACCAAGCTCTTTTATCTGCATAGTTTTTAAATTTGTGTGATTAAATTGTTTCAAACCTGACACGTCCCTGTTACCTCACACAAATGCTAAGAAACCCTTAGTAAATAAGGATCAGTAAAATGCGTATTTACTAAGTAAAGGATTCTGAAAGAACCTAATGTGGTTTCCAAACTCATGAAAGATCGAGTTGCCATGGAATTTTTTTCTGAATGTTATTAAGCATGTTGATAAAAAATTGAGTTTGATAAAAGTAATTATCCTAGTTTATTTATGTTATAATTGTTGCAGATTGTGTTTAATTTTACTAAAATCTATTTCATTCATATAGTTTGCATACTTAGGGTAATTTGTTTTAGGGATCATTGCATTTAGTTTAATATATTTTAATCACCACTTCTCAACTATATTGTGTTTTTATTTACCAAATTGTTAATATAACTTTACAAATTAAGTGACTTAGCACAAATACAATCCTTGTGGAGACGATAACTCGATACTTACTTATTACTTGATAACGACTGTGTACACTTGCACAAACCTACACGTTACAAGTTTTTGGCACCGTTGCCGAGGATTGTCAACTGTTGCCATAGTTTTTTTTTTGTGAAAGTATTTCTTTTGAATTTGTTTTATTTCTAACATTACTAACTTATTCTTTTTAATTTTTGTGATTTTCTTTTCAGGTGTTTATGAGCATAGATCGAATTATCGATTTACTCCCAATAGACCCTAAAATTGAGCCATCTTTCAGACAAAGAAGACGTGAACGAACAGCATAAAGACAAGTCGAGATGGACCTTGGAAATCAGAATCAAGACCAAGGTAATGAAGCCGATCATGTACGAAATCCTATCCTCATTACCGATGATAGGGATCGATGCATCAGACAATATGTTGTGCCACTTTTCAATGAGTTAAACCCAGGAATTAGATGGCTAGACATTGAGCCAACCCAGTTTGAATTGAAACCAGTGATGTTTCAAATACTACAAACGGTGGGCCAATTTAGTGGTATGCCCAAGGAAGATCCACATCTCCACCTTCGATTGTTTACGGAGGTGAGTGATTCATTCAAGATAGCCGTTATGACTAAAGATGCACTGAGGTTGAAGTTGTTTCCATACTCGTTGCAAGATTGAGCACGAGCATGGCTCAATTCATTGCACTGAGATTTTTGGTTAAGTATTTCCCGCCTAGCAAAAATGCTAAGTTAAGGAACGAGATCACAACTTTCCAACAATTGGATGATGAGTCTTTGTATGAGGCTTGGGAGTGATTCAAGGAGTTACTTCGTAAGTGTCCTCATCATGGGATTCCTCATTGTATCCAATTGGAGACATTCAGTGCACATACAAGATTGATGGTAGATGCTTCCGTGAATGGTGCAATTTTGTTTTAGTCTTATAATGAGGCTTATGAGATCATCGAGAGGATCGCAAGTAACAACTATCAATGGCCAACAAATCGAACAGCTTTAGGAGGACGTGTAGTTGGAGTTCATGAAGTTGATGCCCTCACTTCGTTATCAGCTCAGGTATCGTCTATTTCCTCTATGATAAAATAGTTAACCACTAATAGTACTAATAATTCTACAGCTCAGCCACCAAGTCTATTTGAAGTAGTTTTCTGTGTGTATTGTGGAAAAGGTCATTCTTTTGAGAATTCTCTATCAAATCCCGAGTCAGTGTACTATGTGGGGAACTAATATCAAAATAGAAGTGGACAAGGACCCCAGTCCAACTTCTACAATCCTTCATGGCGTAATCATCCTAACTTTTCTTAGAGCAACTAAGGAAATGGACCGAACAACAACTTATTGCAGCAAAGACCCAACCAATCTCAAGGGTTTAATCAACAAGCTCTAAAAACCACCTCAAGTTGAGACATTAAATAGTTTGGAGAACTTGTTGAAAGCATAAATGGTGAAGACTGACGTTTTGATCCAAAGCCAAGCAGCAACACTGAAAAATTTGGAAAACCAAATGGGTCAGTTAGCTACGGAGCTACGTAATAGACTGCAAGGAACCTTGCCAAGCGATACTGAAAATCCAAGAAATTTGCTTAAAGAACATATCAAGGCAGTGACATTGCGAAGTGGTAAAATTCTAGAACCACGATTAATTGATGTTGAAGATAAGCCCGCTGAGAAGAATCAACTAGCTGTTGAAGTTCCTACACCAAAGGAATCAGAATCTGCAAAGTCTGACAAGGTAAACCCTAACTCAGTGAATTCAGATATTTTAACATCTTCTTTGGATACAGATTTACCTACTCAAAAAAGTTGTCTGGTTCAACCGAAAGTTCTATCACCTCCATATCCGCAAAGATTGCAGCAAAACAAGCAGAAATAGGAGGTGCAATTCATGAAGTTTTTGGATGTTCTGAAGTAGTTACACATCAATATTCCGTTAGTGGAGGTTTTAGAACAAATGTCGAATTATGTGAAGTTTATGAAGGATATACTGTCCAATAAGAAACGACTGAGTGAGTATGAGACTGCTGCCTTGACAAAAGAGTGTAGTGCTTTCTTGCAGAACAAATTGCCACCGAAATTGAAAGACCTAAGAAGCTTTATTATACCCTATAACATTGGTGAATCTTACTATGGTAAAGCTTTGTGTGACTTAGGAGCGAGTATCAACCTAATGCCTAAGTCTATTTTCAAGATGTTAGGGATAGGTGAAGTAAAGCCTACAACTATTACGCTAAAAATTTTCATATCCCTCAAAGCAATTTGCTTACACCCTAAAAATTCCTAAATCTCCCTTTTGTGTCGTCAACCTCAAATCCTAGAAGAAACCCTAGTTCTCTTTCCTTTTTACCAAAATTCCCTATTACCATCGCAAAGAGATTACCGAAGCACCACCGTTACTATCGCACGTCGTCACCGCCGTCGTACCATCCTTGCTGTCGCAAGCTTTTTTGCCGTAGCAAGTTCTACCCATTTTGCCGATTTGCTAAATTTTTGAGAAAATATACCATGTCTCGCAGAAAAACTAGATTTTTAAAGACTACTCCTGAAAACTCGATTTTGATCGATGATGAAGTGAAAGAGAGATTTGATTCAATTTTTAAGCATCAACCTATGATGCCAGAATAAGGTTTTGACTTGAAGAGTAACGATTTGATGGTTGTCCCTATACCGATTAGAAAGAAAATCAATGCTCTCAAGTGGGAACGATTTTGTGATACTTGTTCACTTCCCGATGATTAAGTAGTTCAAGAATTCTATGCTAGTTTGACTATGCAAGATGCTATTGAAGTCATCGTCTGAAAGAAAAAGGTACCTCTTACTTCTAAGTCCATCAATGATTTGTTTAATTTACCTGATGTTGAAGAAGATGAGTACTACCCTATGATGAACAATATCAATTGGGATTTTCTTCAACAAGTGTTTGATGTTGTGACAAATTTGGGATCCTAATGGATTATAAGAAAGTATGGGAGTCATTCTTGTCAAAGAGAATACTTAAAACCAGTAGCAAAGGTATGGTTTTATTTTATTCGCTGTAGTTTTATGCCTATCTCACATAGTTCCACCATCTCGATGGAACAGATGCTTTTGTTATATGCAATTTTGACAGAAAAGTCCATTAATGTTGGGAATATTATCCTAAAGAAGATTCACGATTGTGCTAAAAAGAAGGCAGGAAGTGCTTATTCCCCATCATTAATCACTTCACTTTGGTTAAAGTCCCGTGTTAAAACACAAGAAAATCTGAAGGGGCGATATGTTCAAGGATGCATTACAAATAATGATCTTGAAAGATTAGTAGAGAGGGTGCATAAATTGAATCAAGGTGAGCAAGAAGAGCCAACTGAGCTGGATACAGAGGAGTCAACAGATGGAACTGAAACTGAAGCTAATTCAGTCACAAACACTAAAGAGGAAGAATATGATAAGGAATTGAACATTCCTGAACCAAGGGTTGAGCCAGAAGAAGAACTAGTCAAGCTAAGTGTTGAACCTGAATATACAACTCCCATGCCGACTTCTGTAAGTACTTCAAGGAAATCGGAGTTGTCAATTTTGATGGATATGTGCAAGTTCATGCACAATCAACAACAAACTTATTGGAAGTATGCAAAAATTAGAGATGACTCAATTCGAAACACTTTTAAGAATATCTCTAATAATTTTGTTCCTGAGTTTCTAGATGCTATCTTTGAGACATGGACGGAAGATACTAATGATGCAAGTAAAGATGGAGCTAAAGAAGACAAGGGGAATAAGTCAGAAAAATAAAAGGGGGGATTCTTGTCCTGTTATTTATTTAATTATTTTTAAGTCTTTAGGAATTTATTTCTTTCATAATTAGGATTTAATTTCTGCAAAATAAAACATAGCAAGCATGAACAAACTTAACACTTCTTTAGAAAGAATAAGACTAAGTGATGTGGTAATGGGAATGAACATGTCTAGGATTGGGTTATTAGGGAAGACTTGGTATTTAATCAGTCTTAATGACTCGCCTCTCTTTCTTTACAGCCCTACCTAGTGTTCATTTTGCATTCATTACTTTGTTCTTGCAATGAGGGCATTGCTTCTTTTTAAAGGGGGTAAGGCAAATAAATTGCTCAAACTTTTAAATATTTTTCAAGTATGCTTCAATTATTTCTTTCATAAGTATGTTTTAATAAATGAATGTTTAGAGATATTTTTTTTGTTACTGAGATAGTTTGTATGCAAGTATGAATGATGATTTTATCTAAGCGAAAGTATGTTATCATGAAGAATGGAATGCTTGTATGATCTTAGCTTTAGTAATGTTTACCATGAAAACTTAGTTTCTTTTGAGATTAGACATGCATGAAGGTTTATATCTTTAGAATTGACTTAGTAACTTTCTTGAGGCGAAATCCTAGGGGACATAAAAATCTAAAATGATATAGGCACTATTTCTTTGGACCATTTGAGCCTTTTCAAGCCAACCCTATGATATTAGACCCTTGAAAGTGAAATTTTGAGCTTAAAGGCCTATTTTTGCAATGAACCTACATTATAAGCCAGTTACCATCTTTTTAAATTAATCCTAAACTTTGCACCTATCTTAACTAAAGTTGTCTTGGGAATCAACATTTGAGGAAATTTTCATAAAGATGTATGTGCTCATGTTTAAAAAAAAAAGCGAAGAAAAGTTCACTCAGTCTCCAAAAAGGAAAATGTATGAGCTTGAGTTCAAAATAAGTTTGGGGGTGTTCCAAAGGTTCACTTAAAGAAAAAGGTTGTATTACGAGAAAACCAAGACAAAGTTAAAGGTTAAGATTTTTAAATCAAAATGTTCCATCTCTTAAAATCCCTACCTTTAACTGAGCCCCATTAAAACCTTATAAAAGACCTATTGATTTGATGATTATGTCACCTACATTAGTGAGAGGAGGTCCTAAGTTCAATATATGAAGATCATAAATAAGCCTTGTGGTTGTTTGCTTGATTGATAGGAAATTATGTTGAATGAAGAATGTTATCTATGGCTATGACATACATGCAAACCATGATTCAAGTTGGCATATTTTAGCTTAGTATAATCTTAATGAATGTTTGCATATGAATTACTTGTTAATAAAGGAGATCGATAAGCATGAAGTTATTAATGCATGATTATGGGATAAAGATTGATGCTACTCACAATTAGCAATTTTGCCTTAGCAAGACCCTGTGTTGTGCATAAACATTACTCGGGACGGGCAACGATTTTAGTTTGGGGGTGTGTAAACGAAAAAATATATAGGATTTTTCCTATATAATTTATCACCTTTTTACTTAAATCCATTGTTAAAACTAAGTAATTGTTTAATAAATTAATGAAATATGTGAAAATATGAAATTAGGACATAAAAATTATTAAAATGTGATTTTATGCTTTATTATATAGTTTTCAAGCAATAAATGGCTTATTTTATATTAATTTGAATATATTATATTTTTAAGACATAAAGTGGGCCATGCATGATTAAATTACATAATAAACTATAAAATAATATTTAATAATCCATTTTAAAATATTTCATTAATAATTTGGGTTTTTAGTTAATTAATTAAATTGGACAAATTTTATTCTTGGGTCCTCTAACTTGTTGATTTATCCTGAATAGGTCTGATAGCTTTGTTGGATTACAAAACTGTCCAAATTAGAGACCAAGTCAATCCCAAAATTTGACTACACATGGCTGTCCATAAACCACTTTTTTGGTTTAATTGCACAAGGTCCTTGAAGAGTTGAAGAAATTTGAGATTTACCTAAAGATTTGCACTTGACCGAGTCTCAATCCGGAGTTGTTGTGGCACTCAAATTGACCAAAAATCAAGGAAAAATCAACTCAACTTGCTCAATTTATGGCCGGCCACCCATGGAAGATGCTTCAAAAGATGAAAACTCCTATTTTCAGCAAACTATCCCCCTCTCCTCACTTATAAATAAGATCCTCTCATTCCTTCATTCATCATCCCTCAAGCATTATTCTCTCTTTTCTCCAAATTCTCTTAGCCTTTTCCATTCTCATGCCTAGGATCATCTCTTCATAGAGATTTTAGCAATTAAGCCTATTAAAGAACCCTTGGTCGGCCACCTTGGAGAACCATCAGCAAAGGAGCAAAGCAAAGGAACGAAGGAGCCTCGTCAGTTAGAGTCTTGGGTGACAACCACTCTGAATTGGGTCTAATCTTCCTTTTCTTTAATTTAATATAAAGATGTTTGCTATGTGTTCTTTGTTCTTATTTACAACAATGTTAGCTTAATTTTATTTAAGCTAGGATGATTGCTTTGATTAAATAATATTTGTTTGATTCATGCTTATAATGTTTGTACCTCAATCAATCATGTTTTCAATTAAAATCAAGTCTGTATTTCATTCATACGTGATTGGAATGCACCTGAATTAGCTGAGCGATCCTGACCAGGCGATGGTTAATGGACACATAATTGAAATGTGCATGCTCAATTTAGATCCTAACTCGATTAAATTGAAGGTTGCATAACAACTCTAACCAAGCTCTTTTATCTGCATAGTTTTTAAATTTGTGTGATTAAATTGTTTCAAACCTGACACGTCCCTGTTACCTCACACAAATGCTAAGAAACCCTTAGTAAATAAGGATCAATAAAATGCATATTTACTAAGTAAAGGATTTCGAAAAGACCTAATGTGGTTTCCAACTCATGAAAGATCGAGTTGCTATGGAATGTCTTTCCAAATTTTATTAAGCATGTTGATAATAAATTGAGTTTGATTAAAGTAATTATCCTAGTTTATTTATGTTATAATTGTTTCAAATTGTGTTTAATTTTACTAAAATCTATTTCACTCTTATAGTATGCATACTTAGGATAATTTGCATTAGAGATCATTACATTTAGTTTAATATATTTTAATCACCACTTCTCAACTATATGATGTTTTTATTTAATTGTTAATATAATTTTACAAATTAAGTGACTTAGCAAAAATACAATCACTGTGGAGACGATAACTCGATACTTACTTATTACTTGATAACGATTGTGTACACTTGCACAAACCTACGCGTTCCACTTATATGCATAATGTTGAGTGTAGGTTTATGCCAAATTGGGTGAGAAATATGACTTGTAAAATTTTTTTCCACACGGGCGTGTGTCTCAACCGTGTGTGATACACGACCAAGTGGCATGGCCGTGTGTCCCCTGTAGCTTTCAAAGGGTTGCAAGCCAGGCTGTTGCAAGGCCTAGAACATAGCCTGGCACATGGGCATGTGAGGTTACTTCCACGGGTACACAGCCTAGCACACGAGTGTGTGGCTTGGCCGTGTGACCAAGTCAGTGAGTTACACGGGTACGGACACAAGCTGGGACACGATCGTCTGCCCCTAATTCGAATGCCTACATGGCCTAAGACATGGGCGTGTCTCTTGACCGTGTGAGTCACACGGTGGGCACACGTCCGTGTGACCCTTGCAGCTTTGAAATCTTTTAATGTTTTTCGAAAATTTCTCTTAGTTTTTTATTTAGTCCCAATTTATTTCTAATGCTTATTTTGGGCCTCGAGGGCTCGTATATGGGATAATATGAACTATTTTGATTGGTTTTTATATGAATATTAATATGTTATGAAATGTTTGAAATTCTATTTGTTTGTATAATAAACTCTAGTAATACTCCGTAATCCTATTCCGGAAACGGATACGGGTTAGGGGTGTTACATTTATTGGTATCAGAGCCAAGTTTTGTAACACCCCTAACCCGAATCTATCACCAAAACAAGGTTACGGAGCATTACCGAAGTCTGCAAATCAAAAAGACAAAAAATGAAAACATTTCATATCATATAGCTTTCATGTAAAAAACCAATCAAAATCATACATATTGTAACATATACGAGCCCTCGAGTCCCAAAATACATATTAGAAACAAATCGGGACTAAATCGAAAACGTAGAGAATTTTTCAAAAACCCCTAAAATTTTCAAAATTGTAGGGGTCACACGGCTGTGTGGCCAGGCCGTGTGACTCACATGACCAAGAGACACGCCCGTGTCTTAGGCCGTGTGGGCATTTAAAATAGGGACACACAATTGTGTCCCAGCCCATACCCGTGCATGTACAAGTATACTGACTTGGGCCACACGGCCAAGCCACACGCCCGTGTGAACATATTGACTTGCAAACCTTTACAAGCTACAGGGGACACACGGTTGTGCGCTTGGCCATCTATCACACACAATTGAGACACAAGCCCGTGTAGACAAAAATAAGCTATTTTATAAGCCATATTTCTCACCCAATATGACATCCACCTACACTTAACATTGTGCATATAAAAAAGCAATATTATGGCATCCAAAACAAGCAAAATCAAGCCTCAAACATATATATTCACATACAACCAATATGCCCTAATGCACCTCAAATGACAATTATAAACATGTTTAACCATGCAATCCATGTAACCAAGTAATCAACCAACTTTTATGTATAATTGCATTAATACACAACACGTAAATCATTTACCAAAGCTTACCATTTGGTACCAATTGTACCATTTATTCAATAGCATCAAATACTTATACACTTAATATAACAGAGTACCAAATCACACCAAGTTATAAAACATACCTTATATGCATATTCAACTTCTATTTTACCTTTAATCATTTAACCACAAATCATTCCACACATCAACATTATAAGGCAAATTATGCACATACCAAAATACCAAAACACAAGACAAGTAAGTGGCTAATCTCAACAAAACACATATAGGCCAACATTAGCCAAAATAACCTATACATGCCATTATAACCTTAACAAAGACATCAAAATCTAACGATATAATCTCTGGATAGTGTGATAGGTCTTCGATGAGCTTTCAACCCGATCGAGCTTCTGATAATCTGAAAAGTAAAGGTAAACAACTACGTAAGCAATGAATGCTTAGTAAGCTTTTATAAACTTTAATCATATTAATTTATTTCAAATATGTAATTTATACATATCAAATATAATCTAATATTGATACTGCAAGATTCATGAAGCTATATTCAACAACTCACAAGGTGAATAAATTCACATCATCACTTATACATATCATCCCTAGCATAGTAGGATTTTAAATAACTTTAAACCTTACTACTCTTTCATGAGCTCAAGCATATTTTCATTTAAGCACTTACCATTTCAATGCAACTTATAATTAAACATTTTACCACTCAACCAACAGCTTGACATTTTCCTAAGCATAAAACAATAACACTTGTTAGCATACTTGAACATATTTCATATAAATTCAACATCGATAACCTTATTATCTCAACATGTCACACTTGAATTTATTACTCGTCTCAACTTACATAATTTTCATGTATCAACATATCAAAGATATTTATATATGTACATGTCATGATACATATCATTCTCTTACCATTTCTTCATATACATATATCATCCATTTCAATATATCAATATATCATGTATCATCATTTCCATGTATTTCATGTATATACCTGTATTAGTTCGTATCGAACTCATATCGTCTTGTAACAAAACATTGACCGTTGAACCACTTAGCATATAGTTGGATACTCAGGAAGCACACACGAGGTGTACTGAATTGTAATCCATCAATTCCTGTACATGTATGCTCTTACGAGCTCTGAATTAATATGCTCTTACGAGTTGTAAATGGTAAGCTCATACGAGCTGAATATCGGTAAGCTCTCTCTCGAGATGAGAATCAGTAACCCTAAAGACATGTCATTTGTATCCTACAAATTCTTAAAGTTTAAACGGGACTCGATAATCGTCGTACGTCTTTGGATTTACATCGTTTCATAACACAATAAATTGCATACTAATATATATACATATTGATTTAATCACAATATAATCACATATTAACATTAAATTTAAGCCAAATTATACAGAATACAATTCATACAACTTACTTGGCTAAATTGCAGAAATACCAAGATTTAGAGGTATTTTGGTAATTTTTCATTTTCCTCGATTTTTCATTCGATCTTGATCTAAATTAATAATTTCATTCAATTTATTAATTTATATAATAAAAAAATTAATTTCATGCAATTTAGTCATTTTTGACATTTTTACAAAATTTCCCCTGAAGTTTTACTTTTATTCAATTTAGTCCCTAAGACCAAAACATGCAAATTAACCATTTTTACCCAAAATTGAGCTTAGCTAAAGGTTCATAGCTCCCAATACAGCCCATATTTATGAAAATTTCACATCAAATCCTTGTAATTTTATTAATTTAACAATTTAGTCCCTAATCGATGAATTCATCAAATATCACTTAACAAAATACTTTTAAATACCAACTAATATTTCAAATTCATCATTCAACATCAAATCACAAGATTCATCAATGGAAATATCCAAAATCTTTAACAGTTTCAAAATCGAAGGTACGGGTTAGCTGGACCTAATTGCAACGATATCAAAAACATAAAGATTAAAAGAAACAGGTGAAAGATGGCTTACCATGCATGAATTGAAGCATGGTCGAACCTTGGTTATTCTTCCTATGGTGTTTCAGAGGTTTGGAGAAGATGATAAGTATAAAATGTTTTCTTACTTTTTGTTTTACTTATTTCAATATTTTTAATACATTATTATTTTAATTAATAAAAATAACACGTACTTATCCTAAAAACAAGCATTGACCGACTATAATAATTCATCACGGTATAATTATCATATAAATTCACCTACTTCCACTAAGTAATCCATTAAATCATTAAAATTCAATAGCAATTAGGTTTTACATCTTTTACAAATTAGTCCTTTTTAATTAATTAAGTATCGAAACGTTAAAATTTTTCAACGAAACTTTAATACCACTTTAATGACACTTTGTAAATATTTATAAAAATATTTATGGCTCAGTTTATAGAAACAAGCTCCCGATACCTCATTTTCTAAAACCACTTGAACTTAATAAATCGCTTATAAAACAAAAATCACTATATCAAAAACCTTTTCAAAGTCACAATTAAATCATAAATATTAAATTTAATATTTATGAACCTACTCATCATATTTGGTGGCCCCAAAACTACTATTTCTGACACCACTAAAAATCAGGCTATTACAGGGTTAATTGATTCTTGGACTGAATGTAGTGTGTACTAGTCTAGCTATACATGCCATTATATAACCTGTGATAGTGTGATACTTCCTGATCATTTTAAAATATGTTTTCTTATACCAATGAAATTCAATCGAGCTGACTCCGATAAGGTAGAGAGTAGTGCTAAAGCCTCCATTTACAGAGTAGCTTCGAGTGGTACGAGGCCCGTATTTGAAGGTCGAGGAAGAGAGGCTAAGGAAGCTTTCTTCCAGATGATGAGTGAATGGTTCACCGAGTTCGTACGAACAAAACCGGCTGGTCAACAACCTCCACCTTCTCCTGCTCCCCAACCGGTTGATTTCTATTGTGCCGAGAGAGTGGATCACCGAGGAATTTTTCCAAACTGAGTTTCGAAAGAAATATATTAACCAGAGGCTTCTGCATTAGAAACGTAAAGAATTTTTAAATCTTAAAAAGGGTCATACGATTGTGTCAGAGTATGAGCGGGAATTTGTTATACTAAGCAAATATGCCCGGGAGTGTATTTCAACCGAGACTACCACGTGTAAAAGATTTGAAGAAGGGTTAAATAAAGACATAAAGCTTTTAGTTGGAACTCTTGAGCTGAAAGAATTCTTTGTATTGGTTGATCGAGCACATAAAGCTGAGGAGCTGAGTAAAGAGAAAAGACGTGCTAATTTTGAAGTTAGAGACTCGAGAAAGAGATTGACTGGGAAGTCCTATTAGCGGTATCAAAAAAATTAAAAGAACATCACAATCATTCTACAGCTTCTATGTGTAACGCCCCAGAATTTGGGCCTAGAAGTATTGGGACTTGAGCAAGGGAACGGTTAGGAAACTATGCACAAAAGTATGTCTATTTTAGTGGTTAAGGGTCTTGAGAGGAGTTGGAAAAGTCCTGGGTTCAAACCTGAACTTTAGCAAAAATTTTGGTTTTAAGTGGATACAACCCTGGATGCTTGGATGTAGGCCTTTTAAATTATTGTGTTAAAAAAATGACATAAGGAAGCATGTGGTCTAGTGGTTGTGGCGTCATTAAGGTTACAATGGAGCCTAGGTTCAAGTCTTGGCTCTTGTAATTTATTTTGGTTTTTCTTTTAATTGAACCTGGACTTTGGCTTTTAGACCTTTTAATTAATTGAAGATAAAATGTGGCACAAATGAGCTTGTGGCTTAGTGGTGGTGGTGTGAATTAGCTGATGCGAGAGCTTGGGAATGTTAAACTGAAACTCCACAAGGTGAAGTTTGAATTGGTCTTGTAGTTGTTATAGAGAGTATCACGTAGGGATAAGGGGAGGGATTTATGGAGATTTTCAATGAGTTTGAAGGGGGAGGAGAGTAGTGGCCGAATGGCACTCTAAGGCCTTAGGAATTTCGGCTGAGGGTTTTTTTCTCAATTTTGGTTAGTTTGTCATCGGTTTCTGAAATTGTGAAGGCTCTTTTCTTTCTCTGCTTTCTTGTGTCGAATTTGCAAGTGGTCATTTGTGCATTTTGGGTATCCGACTCCTACCATTCTGGTAAATTAAACTATTTTGTTTTCAAGTCCATTCCTCTCCCCTTCTTTTGCACCAACATCTGCCGAAACCTCCTCTTCTTCTCTATTCTTTTCAAGTTCAGCCAACTATTTGTTTCATCCCTTTTTGCCTATTGATTCTTTCGGCCAAATCTATCGCCCTAACCCTTGGGACTCTTCCTCCTTTTCGGCTTGTGACCGAAAGTTCTCCCCTCCCTTTTCGATTTGGATTCTTCTCTTCTTCGGGTGGTTCTTACTCTAGCCGAAACTCAACACTGTCCCCTCTCTGTTTCGGTTCCACAAGTATTTCTGATAAGGTGGTAAGTGGTTGTATTCCCTTTCTCCATTCAAATCTGGTTTCTTTAAACTTTTCTAAAAGTCGAACATTCTTTTGGTTGAGAAGATGGTATTCGTGGATTAAGCCACATTTTCAATCGACCCTAGCTAACAAGATCTGTTTATAATTCAGATTCTTGACAAGGCGTGTGATCAATTTTGGGTTAACAATCTTAGAGGATTAAGCCACCCTCATTCAATCAAGGTAAGGTGGTATTTTTGGGCTAAAAGTTAAGAAGTGGTTAACTTGATTCGTCAGTTACCTACCTAAAGGTTGGAATGAATGTAGGTTGGTGCTCAAGAGTTTTTGGCAAGTGTTCGCAAATAAGTGTATACACACACTGATCTGACTATAACACGACAAAAGCAAAAAAACTGTGAATATGACGATTGAGGCCACATGGGCGTGCGAACGCTCGTGTGGTGAACTGGGCCCATAAAACATAGGTTAGATTGTAGAGGTCACCACGAGCGTTCTCATGCTCTTAGGCTGTTTGGGCCACGTTGGGCTGAAATGAGTCGTGTGGGCCCAAAAGGCTCGTGGGCCCTACACAGATAAAATCCATGTTAAGTGGTAAATTCTAGACTGGGCTATGTAGTTCGCATAGCCGTGGCTGAATTTGGGCTAAATGGGTCACACGAGCGTGTGGGCCCACTTGGGACAAATATGGGCCTTAGGCCCATTTACACCGTTATGACCATTTAGGTTATTTGTGTCACTTGAGGTGACTGTAGACCTTCAAAAAGGTTGTTAAATAATCGTAATGCCCTTGGAAGGTAAATGACTATTTTACCCCTCGAGGGTAAATGACTGATTTGTGCTATGGTTTGATTAACTTAATTGTGAATGATATGACTGATTCTGAGCATGGCATACTACATACACGACATACTGTATGGGGTTGGGATCTTGTATTGGAAGAAATGATTGATATGTAAGGGTCGCACGGGTCGCATGAGACGAATGTGGACCCACCGATGGCTTTAAGCCGATTATGTGATTGGCAGCTCTACTGAACTATTGGTTAGTGCCACAACTGGTGCTACTTAAGGAGTGTAGGGATGGGTGGGTCGATTTAATCCCCACAGGAGTGTAGGGTTGGATAGGAGATGGAGTGTAGGGTTGGTATGGGTATTTATGCATTGCATATACTGATTCTGATATTGAGATGGGCTTAGGCCCAGATATATGTGATATGTGCCATTTGTTATAGGCTCGGGTCCAACCGAGGCTGATGGGGGCTAAGGCCCAATTGTCACTGTTACTGTATGGGGCTAAGGCCACCCTTAACTGTTACTGTTAAAGGGCTTAGGCCTACACTGATTCTATTTTTTAATAAAGGGGGATTACACACTGAGTTTCGTAAACTCACCCCATTTTTAACCTTTCAGGTAATCTCCAGCGTTAGACGGTTTGGAGCTGTGAGGGACTCGGAGAGGGCCACACAACGACACTTGTTTTATTTTGTTTTGCTCATTTACTTAAGAAATTTGATTTTGATTCGAGTTGTAATAAGGCCTCTATAATTTTTGGATTTGATGTGATTGGGATTTATATCTGCTAGAAGTGGAACAAGATTTTCCAAAACAATAACTGTTTTCTAACACTGCGTTTTCAGACGTCAATTTTTAAATATCACATTTTCATAAATCATTTGCTTTAACTTAAGCTTTCGCAACAATAAGGTTTTGAAGGTAATAACTTTTTAATAAACCTCGATTGAAAATAAACAAACACAAACTGATGTTTTATACAAGTTTTAAATGGCAAAAAGTTTGAAATTTCAAGAAGGGTTTTTAATGAAAACATGTTTTTCAAAAAACACTTCAATCTGACACACCAAATTCGAGCCTAACTTCTAGGTCGGGTTTAGGGTGTTACACTGTGGGTTATTCTAGTAGAGACAGAGGTACTTGACGCTCCTGTCCAAAACCTCAGGTTATATCTATAGCGAGTGTGGGTAGTGTTAGAGAGGCCAGACCCGAGTGTAAGCACTGTAATAGACCACATTATGATGAGTGTCGAGTGAAGAATGAAGCGTGTTTCAGGTCCTTAGACCACTATCTTATAGATTGTCAAGAGAAATCTGAGAAAGAGAAAGTTCAGACCACCAGGCTGAGCAATACTGTTGCGAAAGGTAGACCACCTCGTAATCTTAGAAATATGAGTGGTAGCCATGATGTGATGAAAAATTTTGCTGTGAGATCCGAGGCACGAGCACCAGGTAGGGCTTATGCTATTCACACACGTGAGGATGCTTCTGCACCAGATGCTTATGATACTGATGTTACTGCTTTGATTGATCTAGGATCAATTGATTCTTATGTTTGCACGAATTTAGTGTCTAGCAAGAATTAATCTGTTGAGTCCACTAAATTCGTAGTTAAAGTATCGAACCCCCTACGTCAGTATGTGCTAGTTGATAAAGTTTGCAAGAACTATCCTTTGATGACACGGGGTTATAGTTTTTCAGCTGATTTGTTGTTATTATCGTTTGATGAATTTGATATGACTCTGGGCATGGATTGGCTAACTCTACTCGACGCTATTGTAAATTATAGATGAAAGCTTATGGTATTAAAATGTTAGAACGGTGAGATGCTTCGTATTGAATCAGATAATCCGAGTGGGTTGCCTATTGTTATATCATCTATGTCAGTGCAGAAACATGTGAGAAATGGTTACAATGCTTATCTTCTTATGTATTGGATACTAAAGTGTTTGAATTGAAGCTTGAATCAGTGCCAGTGGTTTGCGAGTATTCCGATGTATTTCCAGAGGATTTACCTGGACTACTGTCGGTCAAAGAGTTTGAGTTTGCTATAGAACTTGTAGTAGGAACAACACTCATATCGATAGCACCTTACAGAATGGCTCTTACCGAATTGAAAGAGTTGAAAGCACAACTATAAGAGTTGACAGATAGGGTTTTTGCTTGACCTAGCTTTTCACCTTAGGGTGCACCGATTCTATTCGTTAAGAAAAAGGATGGATCAATGAGATTGTGTATAGACTACCGTCAACTCAACAAAGTTACAACTAAGAACAGGTATCCATTGCCTCGTATTGATGATCTGTTCGGTCAGTTGAAAGGTGTCACAGTATTCTCGAAGATTGATATTCATTCTGGTTATTATTAGCTATGAGTGAAAGATTCTGATGTGCCGAAAACTGCATTTACAACCAAGTACAGACACAACGAATTTCTTGTGATGTCGTTTGGTTTAACTAATGCACATGCAGTATTTATGGATTTTATTAACAGAATCTTTAGACTATATGTAGATATATTTGTGGTGGTATTTATTGACGACATTCTGATCTATTCTCAAAACGAGTTCGAGCATGCTGAGCATTTGAGAATTGTTTTGCAAACTCTGCGAGATAAAAAAACTATTTGCTATATTTCTCAAATGCGAGTTTTGGCTCTGAGACGTTAGTTTTCTGGGACACGTAGTATTGGCTGAAGGCATCAGAGTTTATCCGAGTAAAATTTTCGTAGTTGTTGACTGGAAACCACCAAGAAATGTATTTGAAGTTAGAAGTTTTCTAGGATTAGCTGGCTATGAGCGAGTTCTCAATGATAGCTATACCGATGACGTAACTATTACAGAAAGATGTGAAGTTTGAATAGTTTGATAGATTTCAGCAAAGTTTTAACCAATTCAGAGCACTCTTAACCAAAGCACCAGTTTTGGCTCAGCCTAAATTGGGTAAAAAATTTATGATTTTTAGCGATGCATCATTAAATGGTTTAGGGTTACTGATTTGGTTGAGGTCTTGTATGTGTTGTGGATACACCACAGCTCGTATGAGCTTACCGATTTGTGGCTCGTGAGAGTTTACTGATTCTCAGCTCGTATGAGCTTATCAATTTATAGCTCATAAGAGCATACTGATTCATAGCTTGTATGAGCATACATGTACAGAAATTGACAGATTATAGTTTATCACACTATGTGTAAACTATCTCGAGTATCCAATGATATTTTAAATGGTTGAACGGGCAATGTTCTATTACAAGATTATATGAGTTCGATACCAACTATTATAGGTATATACATGAAATACATGGAAAGATTATTACATGATATATAGTTAAATGAAATGGAAGATACATGTATATGGAAATTTGATTATTTCTTAATTTCATCCATGATTTGGTTTATATGTGATCTTACATGGCCAACATGTTGGTGAATATGTGCTTAGGCACTTAGCCAAGTTGTGTTGGGATATGTATAGTTTACTTACCTAATATTTGCTTAAATGGTGAGTTAAATTCTATGTTATACGAACTTACTAAGCTTAAATGCTTACTTTGTGTAGTTTCTATGTTTTTAGTGAATCGGAAGCTCGTTCGGGTTGGAAGCTTGTAGGAGATATATCACACTATCCATTGGCTCACTCGGTACTTTCAGTTGGTTTAAGTTTGGTTATAATGACATGTATAGGTTATTTTGGCTAATGTTGGCCTATATGCTTTGCTGATAATTTAGCCATTTGTTTGGCTAGTGTTTTGGCACTTTGATGATAGTATAAGTCTAGTATATGGTATGTAAATATTTGCTCTCTAATGGTTGATGAATAAGTTGGTATGGCTGAATTATGGAAGATGAATATTGTGGAATGAATATGCATATTGAATATGTGATTTGTGATAGGATGTAATTGTTGTAAATTGGTGTTTTGGTGGAAATGATTTATATGGTCATTTGATGCTAGTTTTAGAATGGAGTTTTGGTACCAAATGGTATATTTTGTTAAATGATCTACATGGTAAGTTTTGGTGTAGATATGCATATATGTTAGTTGATCAATTGGTTATATTGAACACATGATTAGTCATGTTTATAAATTGTCATTTGAGGTGCCTAAGGGCATATTGGTCGTATGTGATCATACCTTTTGTATAAGGCTAGAAAATACATGGTTTAGTACCTTATTATGGTTTGCTTATATGCATAATGTTGAGTGTAGGTTATGCCAAATTGGGTGATAAATATGGCTTGTAAAATGGCCTATTTTCATCCACAAGGGCGTGTGTCTCAGCCGTGTGTGACACACAGCCAAGTGACATGGTTGTGTGTCCCCTGTAGCTTTCAAAGGGTTGCAACTCAGGCTGTTACATGGCCTAGCACAAGGCCTGGCACACGAGCGTGTGAGGTTACTTCGAAGGGTACACGGCCTAGCACACATGAGTGTAGCTTAGGCGTGTAACCAAGTTATTGAGTTACACGGGCACGGACACGGGTTGGGACAGGCCATGTGTCCCTAATTTGAATGCTCACAATGCTTAAGACAAGAGTGTGTCTCTTGGCCATGTGATCCCTGCAGCTTTAAATTTTTCAATGTTTTTCGAAAAATTCTCCGAGTTTTCGATTTAGCCTTGATTTGTTTCTAATGCTTATTTTGGGCCTCGAGGGCTCATATATGGGACAATATGAAATATTTTGATTGTTTTTTTATATGAATATTGATATGTTATGAAATGTTCGAAATTTTGTTTGTTTGTACTATAAACTCAAGTAATACTCTGTAACCTTATTTCGACAACGGATACGGGTTAGGGGTGTTACAGTGTGCATCCAACCCATTATAGAACATTTGCAGTCATGGCCACTTAGGTAATCTATGGTATGGGTATCTTTGAATTAATGTTTTAAAACGCTACCAAGCTTCATGAAAACTTTCCCCTCTAATTATTTAAAAGTTGTGATCTCCCTCCTTAGTTGGATCATTTTGCTGATAGGGAAGAACTTCTGTAAAAATTTTCCAACAAGTTAATCCCATGTCGTGATAGATCTTGGTGTCTGCGAATCTAACCAAGAGAAAGTGTTATCTATTAAGGAGAAGGGGAACAGTCGAAGATAAATAGCGTCATTGGTGACCCTGTTATATTTAAAAGTATCACAAAGTTGAAGGAACCGTTTTAAATGCTAATTTGGGTCTTCGATAATTGTGCCTTTGAACTGCAAATTGTTCTAGATCATCTGGATCATTGCTGGTTTGATATCAAATTTATTAGTCGTGATGGTTAGCCTTGTTATACTTCCTTGAACCATCTCTAGACTTGATAGCATTGTCCATTAGGGTTCTTTTGTTATGTGCCATATGTATATTTGTGGGTAGCTGTGGTGGTGCTAATAGGTCTTCTGTGTTATTATTGTTAATTTCATTGAACAACGGGTTATCTCGCGGTGGTAAATTTCTTGTAGCAGGCGGTTGGTTCTTTGTCTGCTGTTGCTTCTATTACTGTTGCTGTCGATGATTCCTATGAATTATTCTTTCTAGATCGGTAGCTGGCTTTATAGGTGTTCCCTTACTACGAGTCATACACTAAACCAAAAAGAGAATAAAAGATGTTAGCAACAATTAGAAAATAAAATTGTATCTATAATTTAAAATTTTCCTAATTATTATATTAGAATGCAACAACTAAAATTATCTAGTGGCTTTGTGTTCCCGGCAATGGTGTCAACAACTTGACCGCCTCTAGAGGTATTAACGTCCAGAGTAAGTATACGGGTCAGGTTATAATAAAGTTACAACAAAGTAGGTGAGTACTCCGAGGATCATACCCAAAAGAAATAAGCACTAAATTAATCCTAACCTAAGCACAAATAAAGCTAATTAGTATTTTAAATAAATTATATTATGAATAACATAAAGAAAGATTTTTGATACTTTTATAAATAAAGAATAAAATAATATAAAGGGAAAGACTTTGGGAAATATGATCTAGAAATTGAATCAGATATGAGCATGGGTGATTAGCTCGCTTCGATAATCATAACTAACAATTGCTTTAGGTTCCCTGTTCAATCAACTAGTCATTACCCTAGTAGGATCTCTCGATCTTCCACTAGAATAATGAGTTGGTAAGAATTACTTATCTCTCGACCTCACAATCTACACTAGTTCGAGGCTAAGGTGGTCACGGATAGGCCATACCAATTTTGGGTTAATTCCTACCTAGGTGACTTTCTAGGGTTGTCAAGCCTAGGGTTTAAGTTCTTCCTTTCCTGAACAGTTGATCCGCTAAGAAAACCCCGCACAACAATCAATTAATCATACCTCCACTCGCTAATCCCCCATAAGAGGATTAGTTCCTCATGGATCCCAAAAACATAGTAAATTTGATGCGACAGATAAACATTAATAACAAGTTAAGAGACGAAGGTTTAAAAGAATCCTAAATTGCATTGATTGAAGCACTAAATCCACAAAGAGTTGATCAACTTCCAAAATTCAGATCTCTCTGAAAATGCAAATAGCAAAACTGGAAATAACCTAAAGCCTAAGAAAAAGGCAAAAAACTGAAACTGGAATTACAAAGGAAATTATAAAGTATGAAAAGTTGTATATAACAAGTGTTAAATGAGCCTATTTATAGATTTAGGGTTGTCGCCATCCTCAACCCTAGGTTAGCTGACACTCTCATATTAAATAATGATTGTGCAGACCAAAATTCCCCTGGCTCGTAAGTATTTATTGTACAGGACCGATGTCACGACACTCTAGTACCTGTGTCGCGACATCAAAGGCAATATGCTCGTACCCAGGGTAGCTTCAGGGGTGTGTCGCGACATCCCTTAGTTGTGTTGCGACATTGAAGGTAATCTTGGGATTCTTGTGCTCTGCTCCCTATGTTGTGACATCAAACTCCCCACGTTGCAACACAACAACCAGTACTGAGTTAGTACGCCCCTCTAATGGTCTCCTCTACCCTCACAAAGTATATTAGCTCACCCTTAGGTCACATTCGGCCCCTAAGGTCAATAAAAGACTCAAATTACCCTTTTTATTTAATGTAAATGAAATTCTAAAAACTCAACTAAAACATAATAAAAATGCTTGTATTCAGGCTCCTCAAGTGAGAAAACTAGTTTAATCTACTACACTGAATTACGACTGATCAGCTTGCCAAACCACCAAGCTCGCCTAATGCAGACTTCGTTCGAAGGCATACTCAAGGAATTCTTATACTTAGTAGAACTTAATACCTTCCTACTCTAGACTTACTCTATATGCCTTACTTCTATATACAATATTTGAACACTAAGGCTTCGCCGGGTAGGACATAGCTTAAGCTCTCAGGATTTTGAAAACATAAAAATTATGAGAAAAATACTAAATTGAACTAACCAAATTGAAGCTTGAAAACTTAAAACTCCATGGCCGAACCTCTTTATTCTCCTTCCCTTGGTTTTCATTGCATGAAGAAAGATGAAAATGTTTTGTTCTTTTATTTTCACTATCTATATTTTATTACTTATATTTTAGTAAATTTATTTATTTTAAATTAAATTTTTATAACATTTTTAACCATCAAACTCGTTGTTACCGTGCACTATTATTAAATAAATGGTTTAATTTCCTTATGATTCCCTTTGTCATGTTCTACATTTTGATTTAATAATAATTGAACTTTTGACACTTTTACGATTTAATCCATATACCCTAATTAAGCACTAATTCAACAAAATTACCTGACCGAGATTTAATTTGCTCCTAATATAACTTCATAAATACTTAATAAAACTATTTATGGGTTAGGATTATGGAAATGGGGTTTCAAAACCACACATCCTAACACCACTAACTTTTGGATCGTTACACTTCCAAAAGTGAGAAAAAGAGAAGAATTGGGTACTTAGGGGGGAAATTGTAGAGGCTCGAAGTAAGCTAGATTTGAGGTTGTATAGCATAAAAATAACTATATCTTTCCATGCCTTAAACCAAGCCCCATTACAACCTTGTTAAACACCTATTAGTTTAAAATTTTATGCCTGCTACATTAATGGAGTGGAATTATTAAGTTCAACATTTGAAGACATAATTTAACCCTTAGGATTGTTGCTTAGCTTAATCAAGAGAAACAAAAATTGATGGGGAAGAACTTAGTGCACAATCATGGGGAGAAGGCATTCAATTCATGAACTTTGTTAGCACTTTAATACTTGACAGAAATTGGATGATATATGTACTTAAGTTACAAGTGTGCAATTTTTATTTTTGAGCATAAAATTTTCTTAAGCATGGCCAAAATGGAGAATTAATTATGCTGGAGGGGGTTGAATTTAGATGTTTTAGCATTTGTTTAAAGGACATTACTCGGGACAAGCAATGAATTAAGTTTGGGGATGTGATAACTTATTTTCAACACTTTTTCGTATTTAATTTATGCAAATTCTGAGCAATTGATAATATTGTTTATAGTTTTTTTTATAATTTTTGTTATATTAAATTCTACTATGGAAAAGTGTCCATTTAATTAATTTTATGCTAAATTCAATTTTTTTTATATTTTTAAGGACTTAATATGAAATTTACACCTTTTTAGGGCATCTCAGTCCAGCTTCCTTGGGCTTCAACAAGGCAATTCAACCTAGAGGAGCCCAACCATCCAACCAAGGGTAAAATGGTCCAGAAGACTCATTCCTTGAATCAAGAAATATTTTCCTCCTCCTTTCAAGGGACAACAACCACCAATAGAGAGAATCAAGGATGACATATTCCAAAAATAGAAAATTCAACCTTTCCACTCCCACTAATCAAGGTCAGCCACACAAGGGAGATTTTGAAGGGATTCCCGTGCTAAAAATATCATGGGACGTTAGGAGCATCTCTACTAGAAATATGCCCTCATCCTCACTATTTAATACATTTTCATCAACTAAACTTAAACATTTCAATACCATTTGGCATATTAACCTAAACATTCAAATGCCTATTTTTACTTATACCAGATCAATCAAAATATGTCATTTCACTTTCAATACATGCACCATTCATTCGTCAACACTTTTATGACATAATCCATGAACCAAACATACCATTCATTAATATGTAACTTAAGCGTATCAACAAGTTATACCTTTTCAACTAGGTACCAACCAATTCCAAATCTTGCATTTGTAATTCACATACTAACTGTTAGGTTCATGTTTTAACTTACCAAAGCATCCAACATTACATAGTCAAGTATTAACCAAGTCATTAGCCATGTACATCATTCAAATTCAACATATACCAAAATCATTTACATGTTCAATTTAACAAGACTTTCATACATTTAAGTAAGTAACATGTCAACTATATACATGACACAAACTATGACTCAAAATGTTCAAAAGCTACCAAATCGGTGATAGGGTAGTGTGAGCTTCGAATGATTCGACTTAACACATTCCGCAAGGTGACAATCTACAAAGGAAAGGGAAAACAACGGGATAAGCATATATGATGCTTAGTAAGTTCATAGGCATTAAACAAAACTTACCTTAACTTTCAAATAAATACAAAAAGCCAACATAACTTGAGCATGGTTTAGCTGGACATGGCAAGTCACAGCATCAACAAGGTGAGTTTTAGCATAAAATCTAAACATGTAATATCACAAGTATTTAACATATAAATTCATGCTATAATAGGTAACAAACTTAAATCTCATTCAATTCAAGAGTGATATAATCACATATATATATCAAAGGCTTTATACTCAGATCATTAAATATTCCTTTATTTGAACATCGAATTCATTTCATGTCATTTCAATTTCTCGTTTCATATAAATTGCTTTGCCCGATGAACCCTAGTAAATGAACTCAGATACACAGGTGACTACACCACACCAGCGCACCAAAGTGCAAAGCCTGTAGGCATCATATGCATATTCACATGCTAATACATCCCTCCACCACACTAAGGTCTTTGTAGAGATGAATAATACTCGATGATCCACAAAAAATGTTGGATCTCGGTTTAACCTGTGGCAACCTCTGTACAAACACATATCCCATACAAGCGTGCATAAGACCCTATTGGCATGCCAATCATATCCTAACCTCTACTAAGTTCAAACGGACATCTATTACATAATTTAACATTCCTTTACAATTTACTCCAAATCTCACATTTTTGTACCAATTCAATTTACAATCAAACATATATATAATTCAAATGCATTCAATCTAAGTTATAAATACCATATGAGCTTACCTAGTCAAAACAACAAGCAAATTGAATCTTCAAGGACTAATCGACAATTATGGTTTTTCCCCGGTTATCTTCAGTTTGATTCAATTCTTAATCTAAATAATTATTTTAGACAATTCACTAGTACCAAATATTTTTATATCATTTCATGATATGCATGAACCTATTTAATTCCACTTTTTGAATGCCCTTTAAGTTTGTCATTTTATTTAATTTAGTCCCCGAAACCGAAATAACAATATCTTTCAAATTTGAGCTTCGATTTCAAAATTGATCTCAATTTCATCCATATAGACCCCCTACTATCTATTATTAAATAAATTTCACATTAATTTTATAATTTATTCACTTTAGTCCTTTTGAGCAAGACTAACAATTAAACATTACAATCTAGTCCTTTTCACTTCTAAGCTTAAAATATATCAATTTAACACTAATTTCTTCAAGATATCATCAATGGAAACTTCCAAAAACTTCAAAAATTTGCAAATTGGTACATGGGCTAGTTAAATCAAGCTCCCAAGACCTCAAAAACATAAAACTTACAAGAAAAATGACTTAATTGAACTTACAAATTAGGGTCAAATGTTTGAAGCTTCCTTAAGGGTTTTCTTTCTTTCTTTGTTCGATGGAGAAGATGAATAGAAAATGGCATTTTTAATTCTTTATTTTATCATATATAGTTGGATTAGGGATTAGTTAATTAGGTTTAATTAATTTAATTATACTTAATTAACAAAAAACTAATAATTAAACTTAGTTAATAGAGAAATCATCACCATCCACTAACCATAATAGAAAACTGGTTTGATTACCATTTTGGATCTTTGGTTAATTGCAATTTACGTCCTTAATTCTTTGACCAATTAAAAATCTATAGTGATAAAACTTTTACAATTTAGTCATTGTACCTTAATTAAGAAATTACTAGAAAAAATTGAAGGAATAAACTTTAATATTCTATTATACTAACTCTGTAAATATTTTAATTTAATATTTACATATTCGATTTACGGAAATGGGGTTCCGAAATTACTTTTTTTGGTACCACTGAAAATCAAACTGTTACATAGTCAACTTATTTAAATATTCATAATAATATAATTTTTCCAAACTTAAAGCATAAGAGAAGTATGAGTATCCAAGGTACTTACCTCTTGGATGCACAAAAACACAAAATCAAGCTTCCATATTCTTCAATTCACCCTCATCTAAGCTTGAGATTCCATTTCTCAACATTTCCTCATTTTCATACACAAAAATATTTACACATAATCTATCCAAGCTTTTCCATGTAACTAATCTCAAAAATCAAGTTAAGAGAGATGAAAAGCACTATTTCTTCCTCTTTGAAGCTTTCTTACTCTAGCTTTATTTTCTCTCTTAAGAAAGCGTGAAACCTTAGGCTAAAATTTGAGAGATTGATGATGGAAATACGTTTAAAAGATGATTTTTCAAGTGATTTCAACAAAACTTATGGTTTAGGTGTTGGGCTTTTAAGAGATTTGAAGAGAAAAGCAAAGAAAAATGGAGAAGAAATTAGAACTATTTGGAAGAGGGAAGGTCACAACAGCTTGCTGGAAGGAAGATGGCATTTTTCTCTCTTTTTCCCTTTATTTTATCCATTTAAAAGTCTCAAGTCAAAGTTTGGCCAAACCCAGTTAAATTGTATGATTCACATTCAATCTCTTCATAAAAATCACATTCAATGGTCCAAAATAATCCTTATATCAAATATCACGTAAAAATAATATTTCCAATGTATAATTATTGATAAATGACTAAAATGCCCTTGTATGGGAAAATTATCATTTTGCCCTCTTTTGCCTCAAAGCCCATTTTCTTTACAACAATAAGCACTTATCTATTCCAAATATCATAATTCACCTTCAATAGAAATCCATGAATAGTGAAAATTACAATTTTACCCATTTCCCAATAAAATGAGAAATTTACAGTTTAGTGCTTGTAATTTCAAATCTTTCCAGTTTGGTCCCAAAATTGATTTTCCTCATTCCAAAGCATACTCCAACTTATTCTCATACCAAAAAATCAATAATACTTCAAATTATCTTTTTAGTCAAATTTAGACTTTAGTTCTCAAACTTTTTAGATTTTGCAATTTAGTCTTTTTTTTGTCACATTTTCATTTCTTGAGCAAAGCTGAGCTTTTGTCAAAATTCTCATACCTCTTGAGCAAAGTTGAGTTCTTGCACAAATTTCTTCTTCTAAAAGAACTCATTGCACGCTTCGATAGTTGCAATAAACTCAAATTCTGTAGTGGATAAAACAATACATTTCTACAATCTAGATTGCCAACCCATAAGTTCCCCTGCAAAAGTGATCATGTAACTTGATACGTCATATTTCGATATGAAAAATTAGGCTCTTTTCATACTTAAAGAGCTTAATTCCGAGCGGTGTTTTGAGTCTTTTATCGTTTTTTCGCATTTAGATTAGAATTTACTAACATTGCACTTTTTATTTATTTCCTATGTTATTTTCAATAAAAATATCAATTATATGTGAAATTGAGCTTAATGTATCGCTAAGGCACTTTCAAGGACTTAACTAAAGGAAGGAATCAAACGAGCAGCTTTGCCGTTGTAACCTCGGGATGTTGCATGTGGTAGGATTTGAACATATGCTATTTACATCAATAAATAATCATAAACTTACTACTAAACCAAAACTTTATTTTAATATAATTTTTACATTTTCATTGTATTATACATACTTTATTATCTCTATTAATTGTATTATTGATAATGTTGTTGATTGAGTTTGCGTTATTAGTTAATTAGACACTAATTCAAGATCAATGAAAACACCATAATCAACAATTGTAGTGTATTTAGTGTTTTTAATATGATGTATTTACATGTTTAATTTTCATTTTACTCACAATTTAATCTTTTTTCTATTTTAGTATCGTATATATATTTTATGTATTATTATTAATTAATTTCAAACTATACGTTTAATTATTTATTGTATATTTCAAAATAACATTTGCATTTTAATACATATTTTTTATACACATAATTTATAATAAGAAGAAGAAGAAGAAGAAGAATAGCCACCTCATGATGCGAAAAAAGAAAGTCAATCAAATTTAAAATGCGGTAACATGACACGATTCTCACAAACTTGTCTCGTCAAAGTAGCTACGCATGCTAACTTTTCAAACCCCAAATCTCTTCAAATTGCAAACATATAGGGAAAAAAGGATTGATGGAAGCTTGGCAGATAATTGATGATCATGTTTTTGTAGATCAACGATCACAAACCAAACAGGAGAAAACTTTTTGCATGAAAGTTTTGGAAGCTGTTGTCCTCCTAGTTGATGCATCAGCTGAAACAGTATCTTCAACTTCATTAATTTCCTTAGCTTTCTGGCCGTCATCATAGAATTTTTTGAAGGCATCTTCAACGTACTTGAGACCAGATGAGACCGTCATGTTTTCGACAAGATTGAATGGATCTCCTTTCAATGCTGCTGCTGCTTGCACTAGCTCTTCTTGAAAATCCCTTAGTTTTGCTGTTTCTTTTGCATCAGTGTCTCTCATTTTCACTGGATCTGCCAGTTTTTCTACATTTTTATGCAGTAATTATTATTATAGCTTTCAATCACTTTACTGCGAAAAAAAAACAACCGTAGGGTGTTTAGATAGTTGAATTTACCTGGACAGTCCGTTCTTGGGGTGCTTCGATTGACAACAATATCAAAGGAACCAGCCCACGCATCACGCTTTGTTAGAAATTCTTTGAGATTGAAAATCTTCTTAAGTGTTGCTGCAATGGAGGAATGCTCGAACTCTGATGTAGGATCTGGCCCTGATGGCCTATGCAACACTGAATTCAGCATACTCAATGTCAGCCACATTTTTATCCAAACCAATCTGAGTAAGCTTGGTTATAAGCAACATATCATAATCTTGCATCCGGACTTACCTGTTCCAGGCTCAATCCAAGGGGAAACCATAATGGCAGGAACCCTGCAACCAAGACGATCAAACTTGAAGTTATAAGGCTCAGGACCGACAATATCATCGGGGCTAGGGACTCCGGTTGGTGTCGGAACATGGTCATAGAAACCACCATGTTCATCATATATGACCAGGAACAAGATTTCATTCCATTGAGGACTTGATCTGAGCGCTTCATAGATTTCCTTCACAAGCTTCTGGCCCTCTGAGACGTCATGGGAAGGGTGGTCCTCGTTTGCAGCAGCTGTTAAAATGTCAAAATATCTGGGCTCAATCACCACATAATTTGGTAGCTTCCCATCCTTACAGTGACGCTTGAAGCTTAGATCGTATTGATGGAAATTGTCCACATATTTCAAGTGCCTAAGCTTCCTGATATTAATTAATGAAACCATATTATCAGCATCAATTAATTCATATTAGTACATCTCTTCTATTATATGATCTTTGTAAGAATAATGAGATTTATTTACGTCTCTTTTCTTTCATTTGTAGATGGATTTGGATTTTTTTTTCTCCAATCCACCGAATCTAAGTGATTTTATTTGTTATTAAGTTTTCTTTTTTAATTTTTTTATCTATAAATGTTTGAGATTCAAAAACAAAATTAATAAAAGTTGAAATAAAGTAAAATAAACATTTTCCCTTAGATATATCCAATAAAAATGTTGAATAATTGCATTGAGTCTTAGCTCGATTAGCATGGACATTGTTGTCTATGCAAGAGGACGTGAGTTTGAGTGCGTTCAACCACATTATCCTCTTATTTATAAGTTGGGGAGAAGTTATATGTAGTTTTAAATATTATATATACTAGATTATATCAATATATATTTATAAATGACTTATTTAACAATTAAATTATAGGTAAAATGGTAAAATATTTATAATCAGACCCTCATCATTTTCATGTTCAATCATTAGATATTTAGTTTTTTAGTTGATTTATTTAAATATTTTATATAAAAATAGTAAAAGATAATAACACAATTATATTAATATTCATTACTTTGTTAAAAAAATTATTTTTAGGTAATTTTTTTTGTTTAAATTGATGTCGAATTCACCTATGACGCCAATTTAATCAGCTGCATTATGTAAGTACCAGATTATGGCACACCAGGATAGGTAGGGGACATGCTCCCTCCCCCTCCCCCTCCCCCTAAATGGAACATTGCTCCTTAGACCTCTCTAAAATCAACAAAATTATAAGTTAATACAAAGTAAAATTATAGTTTGCCCTTAAAATGACAAATTTTTTATTCAAACTTTCTAACAATTATAATGATGTAAGCTAACATAATGGTGAAATTACATTTTAGCTTATAGAAATATATAGTTTAATTTCAGTCTCAAAATTTTTGACTTTGCCCTTGGCATCCTCGAAAATATATTATGTAAGAAATATATTTATAAAAAAAAATTAATATGAAAAACAAATGAGGTTTTGATTATTTTATAAAAACAATGAGAATTCAAATATTATAATATGTGGCTATTTTTTAAAATTTTACAGTAATATTAATTATTTTATAAAAAATATTTTTAATAATACGATAAATAATAAGCCATACCAACACAATTAAACATTTAAAAGAATAGTAATTATAGATAAACACTAACTTTAAATTTTACTTGACGTGTAATTATAGATGAATTAGTTGAAAGTTTGATTGAAAATACAAAAATTTCTTCTTTGAACACGTTACGTGTAATGTAGATCTAAAAATTGGCACCCAAAGTCAAGGAATCTTATTAGAAAGAAACAAAAATAACTTTACCTAAAACAAACACAAATCATTAAACTAAATGTAAAATATTAAACTTTGAATAAGATATGGTTTTGGAGAAAAAAACTTTGTATATATCTAAAAGGTAGGTAATAATAATAAAGAATTCAGCAGTAGTCATGATGTTTTTAATGATATTGAAAGGGTGTCATGATTTTAATTGGTCCCTGTTTATTGCTTTTCGTTAGCTATTGTTACCTTCACACTAGGAAAAAGGAAAAAATGAATTTTTAATTCATTTATTTTTGAAATGTCGTGTATTTTAATCTCTTAATAATTGATATTGTTTTATGAATAGTTAGTATTAATTTTTTTGGATTAAATAGTTAAAATTTTAAAGTTATTATATGTTTTAAGTTTATATTTAGAATTTAATTTTTAATTTAGTTTTTTTTTGAATTTAAAAATTAGGCCTAATTATTGACATCGTTAAATTTTTCTATTAAATTTGCTTTGTATGACATTTTAAAATTAAAAAAAATACTCACTCGATAATCATGTAATAAAAAATATCATTACAATATAAATATTGGCATTTTAATGATGTTAATAATTCTTTAAATTTACTTTGGTATTTTAATTAGGATAAACTATTTGATTAACTAATAACATTATAAACATTGAAGTATCAAATTATATAAAATATTCAAATATAAAGATCAAACCTCAAATTTTAATATTATATAAGGAGCGGAATTGAAATTTAATCATTTTATATCAAAAAAATTAAGGACGGAAATTAAAAATTAACCATTACAATATAAAAAAGAAGTCAGCGTCAAAGAAGGAAGGCTTCCTTTTATATATAGTATAGATATGGTAGTTGGGTATTCAATTTATATGCTAGCATTTTTTTTAAAATATATCATCTCCAAAGATAAAAATATGAACGAGAGAAAAAGTGTTCACATCTACCGACTACCATAGTTACCTAATTGGAAGCAAAAAAAAAAATGAAAACCAACTTAGAGGTTCTGATTTTAACGTGCTTAAATATATAATATTTTCAATTTTATAGGTTGAGGGAAAAAATATATGTAAATAAATCCCAATCAAACATAAGAAAATTTCTTTTTGAACAATTGATTGGATAAAAAAACAATTTGTCAGTAACAGAAATATGGTAAAAAAGAATTCTTGAAGATGGATTGATGGAACTTGTCAATTTCAAAATTTAATCTTGAAACAATAAAAATTATGATATAAGAGATAATAAGTGTGGATGACCTCTTAATTTAATAGCAAAAGCATTATATTATAAATACAAAAGTTTGAGTTCAATTTTAAATAATATTATTCTCCACTCCTAATTATTAAGAAATCTTTTAGTTATATTTTTTTTGTAAGTATATAAAAAGGTGTATAGCAATATGATATTTAATTAATTTTAATATTAAAAAGTGAATAGTGTATGAAGCTTTGGATTTGGATTGACGAAGAAAAAGAAGAGCAGCAAGTGGTTATTGTGTATGAGCTTTATTGTTTTTTAAAGTGGTTTATTATATTTTTAAAATTTCAATTATATGGGAATGGGACCCTTTCAACATTATTGGATTCTTGTGGTTTTGGATGGTGATGAGCGAAATAATTAAATTCTAAACAATCTTATTATGCAGCTAAAGTAATTGACTTTAAATAATAGAACATGGCCAGCCTATCATGATTCGGAAGTTAGATGACTCTAATTTTAATTAAATAAATTTACATACAATTTACAAGAAGGATACCATCAACCTAGTGTAAAAAAAAATTCTATTGAAAAAAAATTCAATTAATCTCGTATATTTTGATTTTGGACATTCCTACTACTCTTATAAAAAAGATATTCCTTTAAAATGTGTTAATTTTTTTTTATTAATCCTTGTATTTTATAAAATTATGAATTTAATCTTTATATTTTAATTTGATCAATTTTAGTCTCGGTCCTTTTCGAATAGATCAAATTTTATCCCTGTAGTCTTTGAATTTTGAAATTTTAATTCTAACTCAAATAGTAGCAGTTAAATATGTTTGATTAAATTTTATTACTAATATTGTATTATGGGTTTAGTAGTAGATTTAGTCAATATTCTCTAATTGGTCATTTTAAATCCTTATACTTTCGAATTTTAAAAATTTAATCTTGACATAAATGATAATTGTTTATCTACTAACTTGAATTTTAGTGAGTAATATATAAACATATCAAACTGATATGACATTAAATATATAATAATATACTTGCTGCATTAGATTTTGGAATTTAATTAATAAATTTAGTAATTATTGTTTGGTGATTACTAAAATTTTAAATTTTAAAATATACAAAAACTAAAAATGACCAAATCAAAATATAGAGATTATTTCCACAACTTTTATAAAAAAAATATAGATTAATATTAGAATTTATTTATTTTGTATTATAGTTAAAAGAGTGAGGAAAAAAGGCCACATAAATAAAATTTTAGAAAATATATTATATAAATGAAAGGTAAGGGAAAATAATAGAAAACCAAAATCTGACCTCCATCTCAATAATGGAAAACTTTTGTGAGCTGATGTGTATCAAAAGTTTGAAAAAAGTGTATACGTGCAGAAATTAATTCAGATTAAGATTGATATTAAATAAATATAAATTAATATCATCAAAGGAAATAATATTTAAAAAATAAAATTAATACCGTAATTCTATAGAATAAAAATTAAGAATTCCAGAAGAGCTAAGTTAAAATTATTACCTGTAAAAAAGCGTAGATGGAAAAGATTGATAATAAATCCCAAAGCTATATCCATTCTCTTCCAATGATTCAAATATAGTTTTTTGAGGAAATCCTTCGATAAGCTGTTGTGTGTTGTTGCTCATGGCACCATGCGACGTCGCTGAGTGTACGTAAAGCCTGTTAGGCTGCGTCGACGCCGGCAACGACGCAAACCATCGATCACACACTGCGAACTCCGTCACTAACTGCTTAAACACTGGCACAGCCTCCGGTTTAATTCATTACGGTCTCCGACAGCCCCGGAGTTGTACGTTCAGCATTTTGTACAAAACCGTTCATTTTTATCTCCGGGTTCGGATCCGGGTTGTTGGTATCCCACGTTTTGCCGGATACTTGTTCGTATATGGCTTGGAAAGAGTGGTCGGGGTCGGGATCAACGTAGCCGGCGGTGTCCTTGAAGGTGATTTGGGTGGAGTTGGGGTCGGAGGTGGAAATGGGGTTGGATTCGGAGCCTGTCACACCGCCGATTTCTGGGTTTATAGTTTTGAACCAGCCTAACATGTGGTCAAAGGAACGGTTCTCTTGAACCAAGACAACCACTGTTTTGATTGGAGATGGAGTTGCAGAGCTTGTTTCAACTGCCATTGTTGATATCTTGGAGCTTTCTTGACAAGCTCTTTGTTTCTGGCAAAATGGGGATTTTTTTTCTCTTTTTGGCCAGAAGCAAAATGGGATTAGCTTAATGTTTTTGGCGCTGAAAGTTACCCATATTATATATTAATGAATGAGAATGATGTGAATATTTTAAGTAATTTTAAACATAGGTGTTTTTGGCTTCCTAAAAAAACAAAAAACATGTGTTTTTGGCTAAAGTTCAAAACCTTTAATCATTTCATCTCCTCTCGATATTTTAATACATTGAATATAATAATAAGTTATATACGTGCACTGAGCATTAACGTTTAGTTAATTTTAATAAAATATTTTAATTTATACAATTAACAGAAGTAATCATTATTTATAAGATATTAGAAATTTTATCACTTGAATATACTTATAGAAACTATGTATTTAAAATACAAATATGTATTTAAAAATAATATATCATAAATAATGAAACTTTTGACAATCTTTTGGCACAATGACAAAAGTATTTTATCGTAGGTATAAAAGCTTAAGTTCAACTCCAAGCGATCCTAAACACTCTCATGCTCCACCTCCAGTCATAATAATAATAATAATAATAATAATAATAACAACAACAACAACAATAATAACAACAACAGATGGAATATATACGATATTAAACTTTAAAAAATGACACCAATTTTGATTAACTTATACACTAACCCAATCAATAGTACAAAAAAAAATCAAAATAAGGCTTTGATTGGGTGGTAATTTAAGGTTTTACCAATACAATTGGCATGAGTTTGTATTTCATTAGACGTGTTCATGGGTCGGGCTACTTGCCCAGCTCAAAGGCCCACTCGAAATTTGGGAGGGTTCAGGCAAAAATATTATACTCGAAAAATGGGCTTTGACAAACAAATTAGGCTTGTTTAAAATATGGGTTGAACTTGGGCTTGAACGTTCAAGACACAAGCTCGGCCTGACCCATTTTTAAGTTTGTAATATTTTATATTATGTTATTCTTATATATTATATATGTAACACACCACACTTGACTCAATCGTCAAATTTCAAATGTAAGATACCACATTCATTGACAAAGCAACTACAATTTCATTTATGCAAGCCACTGGGTTCCAAAACTTAATTAAAATACATTATTTAATCAAATTCAAGTTAAAAGTGAGCTTAAGAAAGCTCTTAAGAAACACCGTGATAAATGAGGGACTAAAATGTAAGAATTGAAAAATGCAATGGTGACATCACGACCATGAAATAGGCATGTCGTGAGACTGAGGGCAAAAGCATGACATCACAATTGCAACCGAGGTGAGTCGCGACCTAGGATTCAAGAGGTTGATGTCATGGTTTTAGTAGGGGAACATTGTGACCATAAATCATTTGAGCCTCAACTACATATGTCCAATCGGTTCCTCACCTAGCTCTTTGAAACCAGAAATGAATTGCGTGTTTGAATAGAAATGAACAGAATGAATAGAAAAAGAGAAATGAGAAACATTCAGGGATAATTATGGTTTCCTTTTAAATGGAGAAATAGAATCATTTGAAAATGAATGTAGGTTTTCAAAAATGGAAATGGAAATGAAAATGGAAATTTGCAATACTATATGAATTACTTAAAAATGATCAGAAGAATGAGTTTATGTTTTTGGACTATTTTGAAGCCCAAAAATGAAAACAAACCATTTGGTCATGGTGAACATTTTGGTCATGGTGAACATGTTGAGTTGTGAAATATTGAACATATTTTCTCGAAATTTTACTAGGGGAAAACAGTCAAAATTTTACTAGGGGTAACATTTTCAAAATTTTGCTGGGGTAAAATAGAGATGAGAAAATTGTTTTATATATAAATATTTTTATTTTTGGAAATAGAAAAACCGAATCGGGTTGGATCACATTACAGAGTATTGGGTCAAAAAAGCCCAAGAAGTACTTGTAATTGGAGCCGATGTGAGAGAGGCCCAAAACCCTCATGTAACATGAAGGGGGCGACAATCCTAGTAGGAATACTAGGGTGTGTCGTCCACCCCTCTCTTACTCTAAGTAGGAAGTTATTTTTCTATTTGAAATAAACCACTACAACTCAACAAGGGTTCTACTTTCTCTACCTATAAATAGATGACACTGGTAGAGTTATTTACACAATTTTGAGAGATTGTTACTCTGCCAAAAAATAAAGAAAATTTATTCTCAACTACGAAATATATTTTTCCAGAATAACAATTGTACTTGTTTCTATTAAAGAAGAGAGAATTTTCGTTTTCACCAAAAAAAGAAAAGAAATTTTTTTCTAGTTCTATGTTTTGATTTAATTGGCTCGAGTCCATATTCGAAACAGTTCGTGGTTTAAGAATAACAGAGAAGATCATTTGGTTGAAAGCCTAAAAACTTTAAGGATCTATTTTTTCGAAAACATAGGTATGATTTTGGTTCAAGGTTTAATGTTATAAATATAACAAACCGGGTTGTTTTTTAAAATTTTAATTTTTCGTTATGTAAAAAAACCATTTTCAAACCGGATTTTTTTCCAACAATTGGTATCAGATTTAGGTTATGCTATATTTATAGTGTAAATCGAGACTGCATCTCTCTCTTCATCTTGTTTGATTAATATTTGATAAGATGTGATATTCTTGTAATATAACTATTATTTTTTGCCAAGGTTGTGATTCTTAGGAAATAACAATTGGTATTCACATGTTGAAGGGAATTTATGTGAACGAATGCAAGATTATATATTTGTTATATAACTATTATTTTTTGCCAAGATTGTGATTCTTAGGAAATAGACCATGGATTATCATCTCTACGTAAGATTATTTTTTATTTTTAGAAATCTTGTAAGTCGGAAACGGACATAGGACATAAATGTAATTTTTCCAAAAAAGAGTCCATGACAAGGAGAAGATGGATCAATTAGGAAATCTATTAATGATGTATCAACTAGTAGAGTTCTTCAACTAATTCACATAGACTTGTTTGGTCCAATTAGGAAATCTAGCTTGGGTGGTAAACAATATACTTTTGTACTTGTTGATGACTATTCTAGATTTACTTGGGTTCTTTTCTTAAATACTAAAGATGAAGCTTTAGAAATATTCATTACATTTTCAAAAATGAACCAAAATGAAAAAGTTTACTCTATCACTAGTATTAGAAGTGATCATGGAACCGAATTTCAAAATCTTAGTTTTGAAAATTTTTGCAACTCAAATGGAATTAGCCAAAATTTTTCTGCACCTAGAACCCCTCAACAAAATGGATTTGTTGAGAGAAAAAAAATAAAACTTTAGAAGAAATGACTAGAACTATGCTTTGAGAAAATAATTTACCAAAATAATTTTGGCGGAAACAACAAACACGGCTTGCTATGTGATTAATAGAGTAATGATTAGGCCTATTTTAAATAAAACTCCATGTGAACTTTTCAAAAACAAAAAGCCTAACATTAGCTATTTTCATCATTTTGGATGCAAGTGTTTTGTCTTAAACAATGGGAAAGATAATCTTGGTAAATTTGATGTAAAAAGTGATGAATAAATTTTTCTTGGTTTTTCTTTAAATTTTAAAGCTTATCGAGTCTTTAACAAAAGAAATTTAGTAGTAGAAGAGTCTATACATGTTATCTTTGATGACTCTAATCCTCTTTTTAGAAAAGATTTTTGTGTTGATGATGATGATGCAGGATTTTTTAATAAAGAGGATCAATCATCAAATGAAAAAATTCAAGAACAAATACAAGATACTCTAGAAGAACTTTCAATTTAGGAAAGAGAAATCACTCATCCAATGGAGTTCAACTATGTGAAGGATGGTATGATTTTGGGAGATCCTTCCCAAGTGGTATTCACTAGATCTTCTCTTAGAAATACTTGTAAGTATGTTGCATTTATCTCATGCATTGAGCCTAAAAATATTAAAGAAGCATTAAATGATGAATATTGGATATTGGATATGCAAGAAGAGTTAAATTACTTTAAGAAAAGTGAAGTTTGGACCCTAGTTGATAGAGCTAGTTATAAATCTACTATAGGTACTAAATGGGTTTTTAGAAACAAACTAGATAAGAATGGTAACATAGTGAGAAACAATGCTAGACTTGTTGCTCAAGGTTACATTCAAGAGGGAGGAATAGATTATGATGAAACATATGCTCCCGTAGCTAGAATGGAAGCCATTAGAATGCTCTTAGCTTTTGCATGCTTTAACAATTTTAAATTATATCAAATTGATGTAAAAAGTGTTTTTCTAAATGGTTTTATAAATAAAGAAGTGTATGAACAACCACCCGGTTTTGAAGATCCAAAATTTCCAAACCATGTTTTCAAACTTTCAAAAGCGTTGTATGGTTTGAAAGAAGCTCCTAGAGCTTGAAATGAAAGATTATCAAATTTTCTTCTTGAAAAAGATTTTTGTAAAGGGAAGGTCGATACAACACTTTTTATTAAAAGAAAAGACAAAGATTTATTAGTAGTTCAAATCTATGTTGATGATATTATTTTTGGTTCTACTAATGATATTCTTTGTCAAGAATTTTCTAAGCTAATGCAAGGTGAGTTTGAGATGAGCATGATGGGAGAACTAAATTTTTTCTTGGGTCTCCAAATCAAGCAAAGAAAGGATGGTATCTTCATCAATCAAGCTAAATACACAATGGACATGCTCAAAAAGTTTGGGATGGACACTCTCAAACCACAAGCTACTCCAATGAGCTAATCTACAAAGCTTGACAAAGATAAGGAAGGTAAATGTATTGATTTAAAATTATATAGGCCAATGATTGGTTCTTTGCTTTATCTTACCTCAAGTAGACCCAACATTATGTTTAGTGTATACTTGTGTGCTACATATCAATCTTGCCCTAAAGAATCACATTTACAAGCCATTAAGAGAATCTTTACATACCTTAGTGATACTCAAAATTTAGGCCTTTGGTACTCTAGAGACTCATCTTTTAGCTTGCATACTTACTTCGATGTATATTTTGGAGGTTGCAAATTAGATAGGAACAACACCTCTATTACTTGTCAAATTCTAGGTAATATGCTAATTTCATGGTTTTCAAAGAAACAAAATAGTGTTGCATTGTCTACCACCGAAGCTGGATATATTTCTATCGGTAGTTCTTGCGCTCAAACTTTATGGATGAAACAACAACTTAAGGACTATGGAATTGATATAGATATCGTTCCTATCAAGTCTGACAATACTAGTGCTATTTGTCTCACTAAAATCCCATCCAACATTCTAGAACTAAACACATTGAAATTAGACATCATTTCATTAGAGATCATGTCCAAAAGGTTGAAATAGTTCCAGAGTATATTGAAATCTTAAACCAATTAGCTGACATTTTCACAAAACCATTAGACAAAGAAAGATTTTGGACACTTAGGGGAGAACTAGGTTTAACAACCTTGCCTTAAATTTGTGTTACAATCTTCTTGTACCATATTTGATTATTTTATTGCTACAAGCTTGTTGAGCATGAATTTCATAGCTTTTATATGCAAAAAGGTAGGGGGAGTTTTCTGTGAAAAATTGTTCTATTTTTATTCACATTTTAAAGAATTGGTATTAACTTAGTCATTTTTTTTCTACATACTCTTACTTCATTCATTTCATGCATTTCACTCACATTACTTTATGCATATGAAATGCTTAGGAACTGTTTTGGAGTCATTTTAGGACACTTGAGAAATAATACAACCTAAAAATCTTGTTTTTGTCGTTTTACTGCACTTGGAAAACAAAATGCTAATTTGGTATCGATACCAACTAAAAAATATAAATACTTTTGCAAAAATATCGATACTCATGTAAAAATATTGATAACACGAGGCTTTTAAAGGTACTGCAGCTGTTTTTAAACATAAAGAACCCTAAGTTGTTTTTCCATCCACCGAAAATTTCTCTCTTCTCCTCTCAAAATTTTTTCAAATTTCTTCATTGTTTCCTGAAATCTTGGTTCTTTTCCATCTTAAACTTCTCTATCACAAGATTTGATCCTCCTTGCTTGAAGATTTCTCCTTTTTCAACAATTTTGAGGTAAATTTCTAAAAAATTCAACTTGTTGATTTTGACAAATGTAGGTTAAAATCTTGTTTGTTTATGGTTATTGGGATGTTTTTGAACATATATATATCATGTTTCTTTACAGGAGGTCACCTATTCTTAAAGATATTTGTTAAACTCTTTTTCAAACCCTAACCCACCAAGTGTTTGATAAAATTTCTCAAAGAATTTTTTTTTTGGTTTTAGTGTTTCTCTAAGTTGTTTCTAGCTATTATGGCCCCAAAGAAGCATTCTAGGAGTAGTGCATTGTCTTCTAATTCATCTAGTGAGTTGGATTATCGTTTAGCACTTGTTTTCAAGACGCACAATCTCAGTATATTTTTAACTCGTATTTTACATCAAAACGTGTATTGGAGGCTAGGAAAATTGATATACCCATGTTAGAAGCCATTATCTTTGCTTATCTGCCTATTTTGCAAAATTGAGGGTGGATGGATTTGTTAAATATTTCATCGTCAACTTATTTAAATCTTTTTCGAGCTTTATTTTCCAATGCCAAACTCGAACACGATGAGTCTGGTGACTCCGTTATTGCCATCACTTCATTTTTAATGGGAACTCCCATTCGCCTCACTCTCGATGAGTTTGGAGATTATCTTCACTAACCTTCCAGAGGTTTCTCCGATGAAAAAGGGCAATTTGATCCCTTCTTTTTTATCTAGTCCAGATCGACCTTCGAACTAAATATCCATGATCGTGTCCTCCATTTAATTCTTACTTGGAGTCTAAGACCTATCAAAAAGCATGCCAAGCTTCAAAACACCGATTATTGGCGGCTCGATTGTTTTAAATCCAATAGGCGCACTAATCTTGCACTTATCTTGTTTAATGACATTACGAAAGCTATTGGAAGAGGGATGAACAAAAATATCACTCTTCCTTATGGTGCGAATTTGTCATGCATTCTTAGGCGATTAGGTATTAGCACTCATGGAGACACCCCCGTTTCTTCTAATCAACCTATTAGTTATGAGGCTCTACATCATGCGAGATACCATTTCGATGCTAACTCCAACATTTGGATGAAACATGATGAACCAAGGGAAAATTAAGATGATGATGTCAACGCTACCTTTGATGATATTCTAGCTTCGGACCCCATTCCTCCACCGCCTTCTTCGTTGCATGCTGCTCAACCCTCCTCCGAGGTTAATAGTGGTGCTATCCTCGATGCTATACATTCTTTGAGCAACAACATTTGAGGTCTTCAGGAAGATGTTAACTATCGTCTCTCGACCTTGGAGACGCAAATGACATCTCTATTAGCTCGTTTCCCTTCAATGTCTCTTTTCTCTCCTCATCATGATGATTATATTAGCTTTAGACCATACATTTCATTTTCATAGCATTTGCACATTTATTTTTTTTATGCCTATAACTTGTTCTTGCACATTATTGTTTTACTTTTATCCTAAGCTATTTTTTATGCTCATTTCACTTCTTCTATATTTTGATGAGCTAACTTCTCTCTTTAAGCTTTATTTGTCTTTTGATATAACAAAAAGAGGGAGAAGAAAAAGGTAAATTGATGATTGAGATTACTCTTTGTTGATAACTAAATGTAAATTTTTGTGACCAAAATTTTTTATGTATGAATGAATGCCAACTTGTTTGACAAATCTTAATTTGGCCTCAAATTTAAAATGTCTTTATTAAGGGGGCAATTATTCAAAAACAAATTTACCAAATGTTTTGTTATACAAAAAGGGGTAGATTGTTAAATTAAGCTTTATTTGATAAAATAATTTGATATAACAAATTAAAAGTATTTTTGAATATAGGATGAATTTGACAAAATAATTTTAAATTTGAATTCTAAGAAATAAAATTGTTAATACTTACAATAAAATCTTAGAAAGTTTTGAAACAATTTTAAAATCAAATGAAATTATTTTTAACCAGGTCAAAATGATTCCAATTAAGTTAAAATCATTTTAACACATCAAAATGATTTTTCACACAAGTCAGAATCGATCCAGGCCAAAAAGTATCGATACCATTTGGCCCGGTATCGATATTTTTTAAAATAATCGATACCCTTAGTAAAATTGAGACCAAAAAGTCAATCTGTCAAAAACCTAAAAATTATCGATACCATGATTTCGGTATCGATATTTTTCTAAAATAATCGATACCTTACTTAAAAATTATACTAAACTTGTATTTTGTTTCACAAAACCCTACACAGTATCAATCGGTATCGATACCTCTTTCAGGAAGTATCAATAAAATATTTTTGAAGTATCAATTTTTTATTCCAACGGTCACTGAATTAGCATTTATGACAAAAAATATCGATACCTTTTTAAAGGTATCGATACTCGAAGTTGTAGGTGAAATAAATGTTCTGGTTTTACATTCCCAACGGCCATATTTACTTCTCCAACATCCTCAATGGCTGGAAATTTATTAGGGGGTATAAATACCATCTTTTAAAGTCCTACAACATCCAAGAAAAGTACTTTAAGAAAAAATCATCAATTAAACAATTTTAGAGCTTAAATTTTCATATTCTTCTTACATACACTTGTGAGCCTTATCTCCTTTATTTTTGCTCAAGTGTACTTCATTATATTTGTACTTCAATTTGTAAACAAATTTATCTTGTAAGAATTGTTTCTTTGTTTGCTCATTTGTATCTCTTTGAGAGGTTTTGAAACTTAAGATTTGGGGTAGAAATCTTAAGGAGTTGTAAAGTTAAACCTTGTCCTCAAAGGTTGAACAAATTAGTGAATTTGGGAAAAATCCTTAGTGGTGGAAAGCTAAGGTAGTGGAGTAGGCAATTGGGGCTGAACCACTCTAAATGCTTTGTGTTCTTTATTTCTTTCTTGCTTTTTCTTTGACCAAAATTTTTAAAGGCCAATTCACCCTCTTCTTGGCATTTTCGATTTGCTTCATCGAGATTTTAGATAGACTTTCTATATGTTGAATGGTCCAATCCATTAAGATTTGAGCTTTCCAGGGAATAATCTCAATCTTAAATTGAACAACAAGACCTTTTGACTTTCTATGAATTATCAAGGTTGTATATGTTTTTTGTGCCTTCTGTTGGTGTTTTCCTTATATATCTTTGCATTCTCGTGTGAAAATAACCTCAATTCTTCCAACTCATCAAGTTGTAACATCCTTCTTTCACCACATTGCTTTAGGTCAAGATTTAATTGTTTTAGGGCCTAGTGAGCTTTATTCTCCAATTCAAGTGGAAAATGACAAGTTTTCTGAAAGACTAGCTGATAAGGTGTCATTCCTAATGGTGTTTTGAAATTTGTCCAATAAGCCCGTAGAGCATCATTGAGCCTCTGAAACCAATCTTTTCTATTAGATCAAACCACCTTCTTAAGCATTCCTTTGATCTCATAGTTTGCAAGCTCAACCTGCCCATTTGTCTATGGATGATAGCCTGTCACTACTTCGTGTTTTACATTATACTTGTCAAGTAACCACTTAAGCCATTTATTTACAAAGTGAGATCCTTCATCGCTAATTATAGCTTTATGAGTCCCAAATGTTGTAAATAAATGCTTATTTGGGAATCGCATGACTACCTTAGCATCATTTGTTGGGTATGCCTCGGCTTCCACCCACTTGGATACATAGTCAGCAACCACTAGGATGCACCTGTTACCATAAGAAGAAGGAAACGAGCCTAAAAAATCAATGCCCCAAATGTCAAATAGTCCTACCTCTAGGATGTTTGTTAAAGGCATCTCATTCCTTCTTAATATGTTTATGTCTTCTAGCATCGATCGCAATTCTTCACATATGCATATGCATCCTTAAACACCGTAGGCTAGAAAAATCCAGCTCGCAAAATATTTTCTACAGTGCAAGAACCACCAAAAAGTCCCCCACTTGGAGATGAATGGCAGTGGTATAGGATCTCGTTGATCTTGCTTCCAACTACATGCTTCCTAGTTATATTATCTACACATTATTTAAATATAAACGAATCCTCCTAAAAGTAATACCTACTATCATGAAGGAGTTTCTTCCTTTGTTTGTATGTCATTCTGGAGGAATTATTCCACATGCTAAATAATTTGCAAAATTGACAAACCAAAGAGTTTCATTGATTTGACTTACCTAAAAAAATATGCTTATTTAGGAATTTTTTGTTAATAGGAACAAATGAGTGAATTACCTCGTGTTGTTCCAATCTCAACAAATGGTCCACTACTTGATTTTCAACTCCTTTTCTGTCTTGGAACTCAAGGTCGAATTCTTAGAGTAAGAGTACCCACTAATCAAATGTGGTTTAGCATCTTTCTTTATGAGTAAGTATTTGATGGTTGAGTGATCCATGAAGACTGTGAATTTTGTAACTATAAAATATAAACGGAACATGTCAAAAGAAAAAACTATAGCAAATAGTTCTTTTTCAATTACCGTATAATTAGGCTGGGCTCCTGTCAAAGTTCTGCTCACACAGTAGATCGGATGAAATACTTTGTTTCTTTTTTTCCCCATTACAACTCCCGCAGCAAAATAGCTAGCATCACACGTCAACTAAAAAAAAGAGTTCCAATCTGTGTAACGATTATTGGTGTTGAGATTAACCGATTTTTCAATTCTTCAAAGGCTTCCAAGCAAGCTTTGTTACACTTAAAAGTGGTGTCTTTCTCTAATAGCATACACAAATGCTTGGAAATTTTTGAGAAATCCTTGATAAACCTTCGGTAAAAACTTTCATGCCCCAAGAAACTTTAACTCCTTTAACAGTGACTGGGGATGGCAACTTTTCAATTACATCTACCCTTTCTTTATCGACTTTGATCCCTCTTCTGGATATTTTATGTTTTAAGACAATCCCTTTCTTAACCATAAAGTGACACTTCTCCTAGTTAAGGAAAAGATTTGTCTCCTCACTTCTCTTCAGTACCATAGCCAAATTACTTAAACAAATATCATACGAATCACCAAAAACAAAAAAAAATCATCCGTGAATACCTCAACAAAATTTTCAACCATATCAGTAAATATTGCCATCATGCATCGTTGAAATGTTGCAGGTCCATTACATAAATCGAAAGGCATTTTCCTAAAAGAAAACATATTGTACGAGCAAGTATAAGTTGTTTTGTGTTCGTCTTCCGAGGCTACAACTATCTAATTGTACCCCGATACCCATATAAAAAACCTTAATATTCTTTACTTGCCAATCAATCTAAAATTTGGTCCATAAAAGGCAGTGGGAAGTGATCCGTTTAGGTTGCCTTATTCAGCTTTTTGTAGTCTATACAGATTCTCAAGCACATGAATGTTCTTGTTGAGATTAATTTGTTACACTCATTCACTACATTCTTGATTCCACCCTTCTCTGGCACACACTATACCAGACTTACCTATTAACTATCTGAGATTTGTGTAAATAATCCTCCTATCTAACCATTTGATAACTTCTTTCCAAACTACCTCTTTCATTATAGGATTGAGTCTCCTTTCTCATCAATTCTCGCTTTCTCACCCTCCTCTAAGATAATCTTGTGCATACAGAAGGAAGGGTTTATTCCTTGAATATTAGCTAGAGTCCAACCAATCGTCTTTTTGAATTTGTTCAAAAATTTAATCACTTGCTCCTTTTGGTGTTCTGTTATTTCTGTTCAAATAATCACAAGAAAAGTAGAATAGTTACCTAGACAAGTGTATTTCAAATGAAAAGATAGTACCTTTAGTTCAAGATTGGGTGGTTCCTTGATTGACAACTTTGGTTGTGTGAATTCCCGAGTTTCCAACTTCAATGGTTCAAACATGGTGGTCGAACAGAGTCCTTCAGATCAGCTTCCATCAAAGCTATATTTTCCTTACCTTGTTCATCTTCCAAAGGCTCAGACCCTAAGGTGTCTTGTAAGGGTCTTCTACAAAATTGCAGTCCCATTATGTAGAAACTAAGGATTCTAGCTCTTTCATTACTGAGCATTCTTCCATTAGATCAAGGAATTTCATGGCTTTAAGAACATTAAAAGTCACCTGGTCATCTTTCGCATAGTGAGTTCACCTTTTTGCATATCTATTAATGTTCTCCCTGTTGCTAGTAAAGGTCTGCCCAAGATGATCGGTACTTCCTTATCTACTTCAAAATCTAAAACAATAAAATCAATAGGAAAATAAACTTATCTACACATACCAGAACATCATTGATCTTTCCTTCCAAGTGTTCTAGACATTGATCTACCAGTTGGAGTGTCAAAGTTGTTGGTCTAACATCACCTATACCCAACATCTGAAAAATAGACATTGGCATCAAGTTGATGTTTGCTCCTAGATCATATAAAGCTTTACCACAATAAGATTCTCTAATATTATAGGGTATAGTAAAGTTTCTAGGGTTTTTCATTTTCGGAGGTAGCTTATTTTGTAGGAATGTACTACACTCCTTTGTTAATGCTACAGTCTTGAACTTGTCAAGCTTGTTCTTCTTAACCAAAATATCCTTTATGAACTTGACATAATTGGGAATTTATTCTAAGGCTTCTACCAATGGGATATTGATGTGAAGCAGCTTAAGAACATCTTGAATTGCACCTCCAGCTTTTGTTGCTTGAGTCTTTGAGGATACAAAAGTGATAGAACCTTGGCTTGGATCAAAAAAAATTTCAAAGGTGTTGTATCTTCATCTAAAAAAGGTGTTAGCTTATTATAATTTACTAGTTTAGATTTTACCTCTCCATAATTTTTAGACTCTAGCATCTATGGTGCAAGAATTTCAACTGTCGGTTGATTTTCCTTTCTCTTAACAAGTTCATCTTCAACCTCAACTTCCTTAGGTTACAAAGTCCTTCTGCTTCATAAAGCAATTTCTTTACAGTGTTCCTTACCTGTACTCTTTGGATTTTCTGTGTCACTTAACAAGGCTCATTGGGGTCTATTGCGAAGCTCCGTAGCTAACTGACCCATTTGATTCTCCAAACTTTTCATTACTGCTTGGCTTTGGATTAAGGTATTATTCTTAGCCATGTACACCTTTAAACAATTCTCCAAATTGTTGGATGGTTCAACTTGTGGTGGTCTCTAAATGTTGTTTGAAACCAAGAGGTTGGTTTGATCAGTGCTGATGTAGTTGATGTTTAGTCTAGCTCCTTGGTTACTCCAAGAGAAGTTTGGATGGTTTCGCCACGAAGGGTTATAGAATTTTGACTTTGGTCCTTGTCAATGATTCTCAAATGAATGCCCATCCCCACAGTATACGTAGGAAATAACGTCAAATTGACTCGGTGGCTAAGCTGCAACATTCTATAGACCGTTAGTAGAAAAAATTTTAAGCATTGAAGAAATTGAAGATAACTGAGCTACAAGCGAAGTGAGAGCATCCATTTCATGCACTTCTACTACTTATCTTCTTGAAGTTGCTCGATTGGTTGGCCACTGGTAATTGTTACTGACTATTCTCTCGATTTTTTCGTAAGCCTCATTATAAGACTTCTAAAGGAGAGCACCATTTGCAAAAGCATCTACCACCATCCTAGTGTGTAAGTTGAGACCATTAGAAAATGTCACTAGCTAGATGCAATATGGAATCCTATGGTGAGAGCACTTATGAAGTAACTCTTTATTCTGAAGCATCAATTTCTTTTTGAAAATTGATTCAAACCTTTTTGTTGCTTTTTTTCTATGGAATCGATCTCAGAATTCGGTGGTTTGAAACATACTTCCCCTTCTTGTATGAGACATATTTTGGAGTGTAGAAGAAAGTTGTGGAAAATTGGTAAGAATTCGAGATGGTAGGGTTATCGAAAATAGTGGCGGTGGCGATAAAAGTAGTGACTAAAGTGGCTAAGGTCAATGGTTTAGGTAGCTAGGGTGTGCAGCGATTTATGGTGTGAAGGGTAAGCGTGGCAGTGGTTGTTGCGGCGACTTATGGTGGTTCAACTAGTGGCTTTGGGGAAGGAAAATTGTGGAAGAAAATAGAAGAAACCTTGGAAAAATAAAGAGAGGAGGCAACAACAAGGGGATTTAAGAGAGGAGACGGTTGATGGTCTGTTGATGTGTTAAAGTGTTGTGAAGGGGTCTATTTATAGGGATGATTTCACGTTAAATGTTGTTAAGCAAAATTTTACTAAAACAAGTAAACAATTAATCTGAGATAACAAATCACTCAAAACAAGGTGATTAGTTTTAAATAAAACAAAATCATTTTATTTTGCAAAATATAAATTAAAATAATAAAGATATATATAAAGAAGACAAAGTAGTTGTATAAAATATTTACAAAAAATTATAGTTGTTTATTTTAAAACAATAGAATCAATAAGTAAAGTACCAATACTAAAAATGCCAAATAACATAAAAATAAAAACCTAAGCAAAATTTACCCTTTATTTTTCAAATTAAATTTTATTTAATTACTTGTGAAATATTTTTCGAGAAACTATATTAGAATCAATTTCCAGGAAAGATTGGATGGATCACAGATAGTCCCGCTTAAAACCCAATCTCCTCGACACAATTTTTTTCTACTATAATGATATAAGAAAAATATTGCGTAAGTTAATTATTAAAAATAAAAAGAAAATTATGGGTCCAATAAAGTGAACATGGTGTTATTCCGCTCATCTTAATTGTTCCAATAGTGTTTAAGTCATTGGTCATTGACCTTGAACTTACGTCCCTTATGTTAGAGTATGCCCAAAGATCAATCATGAGATGGTTGTAATAACATACTTGATTTATCATGTTTATTAATATAAGGCGTTACCATTATTATTTCAGTTTCTTTTCTGTGTATATAAATAAACTGTTTTATAATAATGTCCTGAGAATAATATGATTATTCTTAAAAGTTCCTTAGTCAAGTATTATTGTTGGATAGGACAACGATAATGCATTAAGACTAACGTGTAGTTGATTGATGATAAAGAGTTGTCATTGATATGGAATGTCAAAATCATTACATGAATATGTGTGTTAGAGAACAACAAATTGGACTGACCCGTTATGAGTATGTTTCTTGGATTATTATGTAATTGTCACGACATTACTCATAATGATTAATATTTATATGATCCTCAGACTTGAGATCATCATAATCCCAACATCGTGAGCTGTATATTTTGATACAGTCAAACGTACACCGTAACTGGTTGTTCTATAAAAACTGATGTTGGATATACCACAATCTATGTAGAGGGATATGGTTGGTCGATATAGGATAAGTCCCTCCTACATAATGGGAGTAATATCTTAGGCCACTTGATTAAGTGAGACTAGAAATGCATGGCCATGCTCAAATAAGTTGATATTAGATGTCATACTTATTTGTATATCGTAGTCTGCTTAAGATATCAAGGAACATGGAATGGACAATGCAAGTGTGACTATTTCATGACTTGTGTCCAATCCAGAGATAAAGGACTTAAGGATTATTACATAAAAGGTTAATCATAAAAAGGTTATGTCGAATCATGATCTCTTGTGACTTACGTAGCAATGATGCATTGCTAGATGCCACTCATTGTTCGTAGCATTAGAATCGTTCTAGTGTTACTGCTAACGTTACAAGAACCTACAGGGTCACACCCTATAGTTGAAATGAACGGAATAAACTATAGTTGGTATTGTTTTTGGGGTCGCTTGAATTAAATTAATTATAGAATTAATTTGGGTCGCTTGAATTAAATTAATTATAGAATTAATTTAATTCGGTAATCAAATTTCCAACACATTATGTACAAGCTGTCCACCTGCGCAGCAGTTACTAATTTAGTTATAACTCGAGGTACGAAATTCAAAATTTAAATCTGTAAATTTTCCCTGAAACTAGACTTACTTTCTTCTTACCATAAATTTTTCAAAATTTTTGGTTCAGTCAATTAGTACAGTTTATTAGTTAAAGTCTCCCTTGTTTCACCACTCGACTATCCTGACCTCTTGTCACTAGAAATAAGCTTTCTCATTGTAGGATTTTTATATGGTGTTCTCACTTGTTTCTACAGAAAATAGACTCAATAAGGAATCTATACATATAAACTAAAACTCATAACCATTTTTGTACAATTTTTAATTGATTTTATAAACTCAGAATAGAGGACTCCAAAAACAATTCTAACTCTGTCTCACTAAAATTCACATATCTTAAAATATAAAATTCATTTTGCTACACCATTATTTTTCTATGAAAGTAGACTCAATAAGATTTAATTCTATATATCATTCACCTTCTAATTCATTTATACTATCCTAGGTGATTTTTCAAAGCCACGTCACTGTTGCTGCTAGAAATCTATTTCTTTGCAAATCTTACTCTTTCATGATTTCTATGCATGATTTATCACCTAAATATTCGTAACAACAAACACCTTCATACTTAGCCATTTTAACAACCATTCATCATAAAATACTTACATATCATTCTTTAGCAAAATCATAAATACAAACATTCAAAATAACTAAGTCCCTATACATGTCATAACCCAAACATGGTTCATCATAAAATACCGAGTAGTTGTCGTTAATAGTGTGGACGATCTCCGACGTCTTTAAGTTCCCGAAAGTAGCTTTACAATACTATAAGAGAAAGAAAAATAAAAGAACTAAGCATAAAGCTTAGTAAGTTTCCTAGCAAATAAATAACAACATTTAACACAAATAATTAAACTCAAATGTCACGATCCCTAGTTTACTCTTTATTTAATATCATTCTCGTTCTCTTGCTGGTTTACTTAGTTAACTCATGATCGTAACTTATTCTTCTCTTGCTGAAACATTGAGTATCAATTGATAATATAGTAAGTTCTTAACTCTTATAACTCATCTGAGCTTGCCATTTATGCTTTTAAATGAACTTTCATTAACATGATTCGTTTACTAGCCTGTTGAGCCACGTTGGAATAATAAGGATACTTGGGTCTTTTCTGATAATAACATGCCAAAGCCATGTCCCAGACATGGTCTTACGGGGGACCTCTCATCTCGGTGCCAACGCCATGTCCCAGACATGGTCTTACATGGGACCTCTCATCTCGGTGCCAACGCCATGTCCCAAACATGGTCTTACACGGGAACTCTTTACCCAAATGTCATGACATTTGTATCCGATACATTCCTCATGTTTCAACAGGGCCTTTTAATACTGATTCTCTGTCATCTCATACTTGAGTTAACATTAGATATTTTCATGAAATAAATATATAATTGCTGGAAAATAACAACATTAATAATAATTATTAAAATATTGCATTTATTTACCGTAAACTTACCTCAGTACAAAATATAGCCAAATTCACCAACTTAGTCTTCAACTTTATTCTTTCCTTTGTCTAACCTCGAGTTTCATTCTTATTGATCTAAAATAGCAAATTTAACTCATTTAATACTCACATTTATCAAAATAGCCCTTGACTCTAACTTTTGCAAAATTACGATTTTCCCTTAAACTTTTACATAATTACGCTTTTGCCCCAAAGTTCAGAAATTAAACTTCATCTCAGATTCTTATGTTATATAACATGCTGAACATTTTTCTCTTCTATGACAACATCAAATTCTCACTCTAACACTTACTTATGTACATTAGGGATTTTTACTGATTATGTCAACTTACTTCTTTTCGCTTAAAATTGGCTAGCAAAAGTTGTTTAACATAATTTCTAGCTTCATATTCTATCATAAAACATCAAAATAAACACTTTTCACCTATGAGTACTTTTCCAAATATAAACCCTAGGTTAAATTATTGCTAGAATAAACTAAATTAAGCTACTAGGATCTCAAAAACGTAAAGAGCATTAAAAACGGGGCTTGGGGTCACTTACTATGGAGCTTGGAAGCTTGAAAACCCTAACTATGGCTTCTCCCCTTGCTAAATTCGGCCTAATGAAGAAGATTATCAAAAATTGACTTTTAATTTTATTTTTAATTCATTTTAATAACTAAATGAGTAAAATGCTCTTAATGAAAAACTTTGGAAGCATGCCTAACCATGTCCATTTTTGTCCACCAACTTAACCAATGGTCTAATTACCATATAAAGACCTCCAATTTAAAATTTCATAACAATTGGATACTTCTAACATATAGAACTCAACTTTTGCACTTTTTACAATTTAGTCCTTTTGACTAAATTGAGTGCCCAAACATCAAAATTTTTGAACGAAATTTTCATGAAATATTTCTGTGAAATTGAAGGCCATAGAAATATAATAAAAATAAATTTTTCCTCATCGGATTTGTGGTCCTAAAACCACTATTCTGATAACCTTAAATTTTGGCCATTACACCAACCAATTAGGAGTCATCCCTAAAGGTGTTTTGAAAGTTGTCTGATAGGCCCACAGAGCATCATCAAGCCCCTGGGACTAGTCTCTTTCATTTGGACGTACCACCTTCTCAAGTATCCCTTTGAATTCTCGATTCACCAGCTCGACCTACCCATTTTTCTGTGGATGATAGGCAATAGCCACCTTATGTTTTACATTGTACTTGTTAAGCAACCACTTAAGCCACTTATTCACAAAGTGTGATCCTTCATCGCTAATTATAGCTCTAGGAGTCCCAAACCATGCAAATATGTGCTTATGTAGGAATTGCACGACTACTTTGGCATCATTCCTCAAATATGCCTTCGTTTCTACCTATTCTAATACATAGTCCACAACCACTAGGATATACTTGTTACCATAAAAAGAAGGAAACGAACCTAAAAAGTCAATACCCCAAACATCAAATAATTCTATCTCAACTATGTTCATCAGTTGTAACACCCGTATCCCGTCTTCGTTGCCGGATTGAGGGTTTGAGTGTTACAAAACCAAACAGAACAATTTATCTTAATTCAGAACAAGTGTTCAATTAATTTACAAACATATATCATTTCATAGAATAAATAATCACATGGGCCTTAATTCGGGTTTACGGGGCCCTAAAATTAGTTTGAAATCAATTGGGGATCAAAATGAATCAAAACATAAATTTTAGGAAAAGCTTGAAAATTCAAAAAACAGGGGTCACACAGCAATGTGACCCGGCCGTGTGACACAGCTCAGACTATGTGAGCATTCGAATTAAGGACACACGGCCATGTCCCAGCCCGTTTCATAGACCGTGTAACTTACTAACTTAGCTCACACAGCTGTGTCGCAGGCAGTGTGCTAGCCCGTGTAACTCACTGACTTGAGACACACGCCCGTGTCTCAGAGCGTGTGAAACTATATCTAAAACTAACAGAGCACACACGGCCATGTGGGGTGACCGTATGAGGCACACGGCTATGTGATAAACCCTTGTCCTAGGCCATGTGCTTCCAAATTAACCCCTTAAACAAGCTAAGATCAAGACAAAACTTACCCAAAAAGGTACACCTAAAACGCAAACCATCCCATGACCAAAAGAATCAAAACATACACATAAAACATATCAAAATTAATAACCTAAACTTCTAACCAATGTACCATTCATAGGTACCTCAATTATAACCAAACATCACACCGAAACTTTATCCATTAACACGCCTCAATTAAACTTTCATAACCAAGCACACTATTATCTTCTAAGCATACTGTTAAAGTTCACCATTGAACATTACATAACATATTCACAAGTACTATATAACTTTACATATCTTCCAAAACTTCTAATGTTAACCTTTTTACAACAAAACCTATATACATGCCACAACCCAAAAAGAGATATCAAAGCTACCAAAAGTAAATGGATAGTGTGAGCTTTGATGTCAATCCCTCAAGCCGTCCGCAAACGTTAACTACAAAATGACATGAGAAAAATCATTAAGCTTAAATGGCTTAGTGAGATCATAATTTAAATTGTACTTGACTTGCTTTAAGTAAAGAATCACTTTAAAAAAAATTATAACATGATAACTAAAATTCTCAATTGCTTTATCTATAAGTTTTCAAGAATTCATCATAACTAGAATATGTCAATTCCATGTAATTCTTCATATAATTTAATCAAGTTCATCATTACCCGGTTCACATACTCAAACCTTACTTATTTTCAAGGGCATCATAGATGCAAAATAGGGGCACCAAAGTGTAATCAGGAGCACAAATGTGCTGTCAAATCCTAAACTTTTATATTCTCTACAATTTAGTCCTTATCCTCAAGCTATCAAAATTTAACAAAACATTATAACACCATAAGTTAGCCGAATTTCAACCTTACTATATTCAACCCAAAATTATTCTAAATTGAAATAAATTCCTTACAAATTCCATCATTCAATCGACATAATCTTTTTACCAAAACTAACAAAATTACTTTACAAATTCATCCTAATTAACAACCAACACTTTAAATCTAAGCTTTAACATCATAAACAACAATAACTCATTAATGGAAACATCTAAAAACTTTGAAAGTTTCAAACATGAAGGTATGGGTTAGCTAAGCCTCGTTGCAACGATCACAAAAACATAAAAATTACAAGAAACAATTAACAATTCCTTATTATGCAAGAGCTACAAGCTTGCCGAAACTTCAAGCACTAACATGGTGTTCTAAGCTTTTATTTTCGATGGAAAAAAATCCCATAAAGAAGAAGATGATCGTTTTATGTTATTGGTTTATTTAGTTAAAATTATTAAATTACATGTTTACCCTTTAGTTAAACAATTATCATAATTAAATTGTATCCTTAACCGTCCATATCTAACAAGAATGGTATATTTACCCATTAAGCCATTCCACTTGTAGAACTTACCCCATTTAATCACCATAATCCAATTATAAATAGAGTTTTACATCTATTACAATTTAATCCTTATTATTCAATTAACAATTAAACATAGAAAATTTCGTCTCCAAAATTTAAAATGACTCTACTATAACTCCAAAAACATTAATTAAATAATAAAACATGACTTCACATATTGGATTTGTAGTCCCGAAATCATTTCTTCACATATTACAACCCTCTCCCTCTAAAGGAATTTTTGTTCTAAAAAATCTTATCGGAGAAAAAGTTAGAATACTAAGAAATCATATTTTCTTCTATTTCCCACGTTGCTTGTTCTATACCATGTTGTTGCCATAACACTTTAACTAGTGGTATAGAATTATTTCTCAACTCTTTTTTTTCTCGGGCTAAGATCTTTATAGGTTCTTCATCATATGTTAAATTAAAATGTAATTCAATTTCTTCCGTAGACAAAATATGCAACAGACCAGACCGGTATCGTCGAAGCATTGAAACGTGAAAAATATTAATTCTGTCAAGTTCTGGAGGTAAAGCCAAACGATATGCTACTGATCCTATTCTTTTTAGAAATTCATACGGCTTGATAAATCTAGGACTGAGCTTCCCCTTTCTGTCAAATCGTCACACTTTCTTCCAAAGCGAGAATTTCAAAAATAATTTTTCGCCAACAGAAAACTTGATATCTTTCCTTTTCAGTTCAACATAAGACTTTTGATGATCGGATACTACTTTTAAGTTATCTTGAAAATCCTGACTTTTTCTTCAGTTTCTCGATCTAAATCAACCTCGGTTTCTCGAACTAAATCAACCTCGGTTTCTTCAGTTAACTTCTTTTCACTCAACTTATACCAAAATAGTGGACTTCTTGATTTACACCCATATAGAGCTTCGTATGGGGCCATTTTTATGCTCGTTTGATAACTATTATTAGACGCAAATTCAACTAATGGCAAATAATTTTCCCAGCTGCCCTCGAATCAATGATGCAACACCGCATCACATCTTTTAAAATCTAAATAATTCGTTCAGACTAACCATCCGTTTACGGATGAATAGTGATACTAAAATTCAAATTCAAGCCTAAAGCTTCGTGCAACTTACCCCAAAACCTAGAAGTAAATCTCAGATCACGATCTGATATAATTGACAATGGCACACCATGTAGTCTCACAATTTCAAAAATATATAACTTAGCTAACTTCTCAAGCGAGTAATCGATTCTAATAGGTATAAAATGAGCCGATTTCGTCAATCTATCCACAATAACCCAAATGAATCTTTTCTTTTCGGAGTAAGAGGTAACCTTGAAACAAAATCCACAGTGTCTCGTTCCCACTTCCATTCAGGAATCATTATTGGTTGTAGCAAACCTGATAGAACCTAATGTTTGGCTTTCACCTGCTGGCAAACTAAGCATCGGGACACGTATTCTATTATTTCTTACATCATAACGGGCCACCAAAATGTTGTTTCAAGACATTATACATTTTTGTACTCCCAGGATGAGTCGAATAAGCACTATTGCAAGCTTCTTACAATAGCTACCGCTTTATCTCTAAATCATGTGGTACACACAGTCGATCTCAGAAATATAAACAATCATTATTCCCAATACAAAAATTAGATTTTTTATCACTTTTAACCAAGTCAAACTTCATTAACAACTCTAAATCGACTTTCTATAATTCTTGAATCTTCGCTAGAAATACTGGCTTTACTATCAACTCAGCCAAAATAGAAGCATCATGTTCTAATGTCAAATTTGCATTCATAGCCCTCAAAGCAAATAAAGAGTTCTGACTCAAAGCGTCAGCAACAACATTAGCTTTCCCGGGATGATAGTCAATTACTAAATCATAATCCTTTAACAATTCAAGCCGCCTTCGCTAATGCAAATTCAATTCTTTCTGAGTCGTTAGATATTTCAAATTTTTATGATCAGTAAAGATATGACATTTTTCACCACATAAGTAGTGTCGCCAAACCTTCAAGTCAAAAACTACTATAGTTAGTTCCAAATCGCGTGTCGGATAGTTTCACTCGTGAAGCTTCAATTGTCTCGAGGCATAGGCAATTACTTTGCCACTTTGCATCAAAATACAGCCTAAACCACAAAGAGATGCATCACTATACACTAAAAATTCTTTCCTCAATTCAGGTTGAGTCAAAACTAAAGCTTCAGTTAACATACTCTCCAGTTGCTTAAAACTTTTTTGACATTTATCAGTCCAAAAAAATGTAATATCTTTTGGCAATAATTTTGTCATTGGCGAGGCTCTAATAGAAAATTTTTTAACAAAGCGTCGATAATATCCTACTAAACATAAAAAGCTACGACCTTCAAAAACATTCTTTGGAACTTTCCAAACAACAATTGCAAATATTTTATTCGGATCAACACGGACACCATCAGCTGAAATAACATGACCTACAAAATTGACTTCTCGCAACCAAAATCCACATTTGCTGAATTTTGCGTTGAATTTTGCGTAAAATTTCTTGTCACGTAAAGTTTGCAACAGAATTCTCAAATGCTCGGTGTGGTCTGACGCATTCAACGAGTATATCAAGATATCATCAATGAATACCACAACAAATTGATCCAAATATGGTTGAAAGACCCTATCCATCAAATCCGTAAATGCTACAGGGGCGTTAGTCAAACCAAATGGCATTACCATAAATTTATAACGACCATATTGGGTTCTGAGAGCAATTTTTGGTACATCTGGATCTTTAACTCGTAATTGGTAATATTCGGACCTCAAATCAATCTTTGAAAACATTATAGCTCCTTTTAACAGATCAAAAAAATCGTCAATATCAGGTAACGAGTATTTATTCTTAATGGTGACTCGATTCAGTTGTCGATAATTTATACACAATCTCATCGACCCATCTTTCTTTTTCACAAACAGAACTGGAGCAACCCAATGTGACACACTCGATCGGATAAATATACGATCTAACAACCCTTGCAACTGTCCTTTTAACTATTTCAATTCTATAGGAGCCATTCTATATGGTGCTATCAAAATTAGAGTTGTTCCAGGCACAAGTTTGACCACAAATTCAACTTCCCGAGTCGATGGCAACCCGACAGTTCTTCAGAAAAAATTAGCAAATTCTTTGACTATCGGTACTTGATTCATTGTTGATTCTGCCACTTTCAAATCGAGAACATAAACTAAATAAGCTTCATATCCTTTTGTAATCAGTTTTTGAACTCACAATGCCGAAATCACATTTGTAGTACAATTGGTCCCAACTGCCCTAACATAAATAAATTCACCACTTGGACGTTTCAAACTAACTTGCTTTCTTCAAAAACTTACTATTGCATCATGCTCCAACAACCAGTCCATTCCCAAAATGAGATCAAAATCATCAAATGGTAACAACATCAAACTAGCAGGAAAGTCGTAACCCTGAACTTTCAACGAACACGATTTTTTGATCTGGTTAACTAAAACACATTGACCCAATGGATTCGTTACCTTAACAGTGTAATCAGTGAACACAATATGCAAATTATTTTTTTCTACTAATGCATTTCATATATAAGAGTGAGATGATCGAGGATCAATCAATGCATACATATTAATATCAAAAAGAGCAAATGTACCAACAATAACATCCGGGGTAGTAGCTTCCTCAGGAGCTCAGATTGCATACGCTCTGGCTAGTGCTTTTGCTTCAAATTGTTTGTTCTTATCACTTGTCTTTCTTCGACCAGGAGTAGAATTTCTACCATTTCCAAGTCATCTACATCTTTGTGAGGTTACTTCAGGCTTGCTTGTTTGATTGCCTAAAATAATTCTTCTGTTTTGGACAGACATGAAAGAAATGATCAGTAGATCCACAACAAAAACAAGCTCCAAACTTTGGTCGACATTCCCTAAAATGTCTTTTGCCACAATCATTATGAACATGGACAGTTTTCTCGACATTCCTCACACTTCCAACACTAGCCACTGGAGAATTAACAGATGTCATATTGCTTTGCTTCGGTTTATCTATGCCAGTGAACTCTAAAGGGCCAGTTGACTATTTTGCGTCACCTCTAAACTTCTTCGATGGAAATGTTTAAGTTGACTTAAGTGACCCTTTTTTTATTAAATTGTCGAGATCTCGCATCAAATTGTCCTTTACTTTTGCAAATTTCTTTAATTTTTTGAGCACATTCTGAAAGTTCTACAAATTCATGTAACTTTAACGCTGTCACAGACATTCGTATGTCATCATTCAAGCCATCTTCAAATCTAATACACATTTATTCTTCATATCTAATTCACGTAACTTTAACGTTGCAACAAACATTCGTAATAAGAATACTTGCTTAACTGCACAAATTCTCGTTCATACTCAGTAGCCGATCGATTTCCTTATTTTAGTTCAAGGAATTCTTTCTTCTTCTTATCAGGAAACAACCAACTAACATATTTTTTTTTTGAATTCTACTTGAAAGAAATCCTAATTGAAATGGTCACTAGTTGTCATCGTGCTCAAAGTGTCCTACCACGAATATGCTTCATCTTTCAATAAAGAAATAGCACATTTTAAACAATCTTCAGAAGTGAACAACAATTCCGCAAAATATCTCTTTGTATTCACTAACCAGTACTTAGCTTTTGTAGGACCATCATCAACTTTGCCTCTAAATTCTTCAGTTCCACATTTACAAACTTTGTCTACAGATAGTCGAGTATCTCTCATGGGTACAAGATTTTGAGGACACAGAGGTGTCGGAGGAGGTATAGTATGGGGTAGAGGCTGTGAAGTTATAGGATTTGCTTGTTTAAATTTATTGAACCACTAGTTCATCATACCGAAAAACACATTTCTCATCTCATCACCAAAGGATTGTGGAGTAGATACACTATTACTTGCTTCAGGATTTGAAGCTTGGACAATACTTTTAGCTTTATTAACTACGGCCCGATTCGACTCAACTGACATATTAAATCTAAAAGAAAATACAATATTATAGTAGATCAAAAGCATTACATTATCATAGGGTATATGTGGCATGTATATCCTCGACTGTTGTTTTTATGACTCGTTTATTGATCTATATAATAATTCAATTCAATTCATTAATTTCACATTCACATAAAATTTAATTCAATGCATGAGACCCTTAACTTTTCATTAATTACATATTTTCCCTAAAATTTTTTATTTACTATAATTTAGTATCTATCCTCAAAATATTCAAATTTAATAAAATATTATAACACCATATGCTAGTCAAATTTCTACCCTACTATATTCAACCCACATTTATTCTAAATTCACATAAATTCCTTACAAATTCTAACATTCAATCGATATAATCCTTTTAAATCTAATCTTTACAAAATTATTTTACAAATTCATCCCAATCAACAACCAACACTTTAAATCCAATCTTTAACATCATAAAAAACAAGAATTCATTAATGGCAACATCTAAAAACTTTGACAATTCTAACATGAAGGTACGAATTAGCTAGACCTCGTTGCAACAATCACAAAAACATAAAAATTACAAAAAAATATAAAAATTACAAGAAGCAATTAACAATTCCATACCATGTAAGAGCTACAAGCTTGCCGAAACTTCAAGCACTACAATAGTGTTCTAAGCTTTTATTTTCGATGGAAAAAAAATCCCATAAAGAAGAAGATGATTGTTTTATTTAGTAAAAATTATTAAATTAAATGTTTACCCTTTAGTTAAATAATTATCATAGTTAAATTGTATCCTTAACCGTCCATATGTAACAAGAATGGTATATTCACCCATTCAACCATTCCACTTGCAGAACTTACCCCATTTAATTAGCATAATCCAATTATAAATAGTGTTTTACATCTATTACAATTTAATCCTTATTGTTCAATTAACAATTAAACATAGATATTTTCTTCTCCAAAATTTATTATGACTCTACTATAACTCTAAAAACATGAATTAAATAATAAAAAACTTCACATGTCGGATTTGTGGTCCCAAAACCACTGTTTCCAACACCACTAAAAAATGGGATATTACATCAGTGGCATATCATTCCATGATATGTTTCCAACCTGCTAGCTTCGATCGCAAGTTTTTACATATGCGTATGTGTCTTTGAATAAAGTCGGTAGAAAAATTTGGCTTGAAAACCCTTTGTTGCGGTGCAAGAACCCACTTGGGGATGAATGGAAATGATACAGGATTTTAGCTACCTCGTTTTCGGCTACAGACTTCCTGATTAAATGATCCGCACATTGTTTAAACAAGAAAGACTTCTCCCAAAAGGAATATCGTATGTCATAAAGGAATTTCTTCCTTTTTTGGTATGTCATTCTGGAAGGCATCATTTCACATGCTAAATAATTTGCATAATCGGCAAACTAAGGATTTTTATGTACTTGACTTACCTCGAAGATATGCTTATATAGGAAATTCTCATTAATAGGAATAGAAGAGTGAGTTACGTTTTGTTGTTCCAACCATGACAGATTGTTTGCCACTTGGTTCTTGAATCCTTTTTTGTCTTGGATTTCAAGGTTAAAATCTTGGAGTAAGAGTACCCATCGAATTAACATTGTCTTACCATCTTTCTTCATGAGTAAGTACTTAATGACTAAATGATCTGTGAAAATTGTCACATTAGTGCCTATAAGATAAGAATAGAACTTGTGTAACACCCCGAACCCAAGGCCGTCGCCGGAGTCGAACATGAGGTGTTAACAGACTTCAAACCACTAAAAAAAAATTTCCCAGACAAGCTGCCAATCTGCGTACTAGTCGCTTTAAAAATCATATCTTGAGTTCTGAAACTCGAAATCCAGTTCCGTAAAATTTCCCTGAAACTAGACTCATATGCCCATCCACATATTTTTTTCTAGAATTTTTGGTTGGGCCAATTAGTACAGTTTATTAGTCAAAGTATCCCATGTTACAGGGATCGACTACACTGACCTTTGCGCATTACGACCTGGATATCTCCCTGTACAGGGCTTTATTACTGATGTCGTTTGTTTCTATAGAAACTAGACTCGAAGGGGAATCTATTCACATATGGAATGACTTCTAATTATCTCTGGTTAATTTATAATGAATTTCCAAAGTCGGAACAGGGAATCCAGAAATCGCTCTGGCCCTGTTTCACAAGAGTTTAATTATCTCCTAACATACAGCTCATATGGTCGTTTCGTTTCTTCTATATGAAAATAGACTCATCGAGATTCGATTACATAATTTATACATTAATTAATTCCACTCCTACTATTTTTAGTGATTTTTCAATCTCACGTCACTGCTGCTGCCAGCATCTGTTACTAAAGCAACTATGCCTATTTCGTGATTTCTCCTTGATCTAACTAGTAATTCATCATACATATCACAAATTATGATCATGACTAGCCATGCCAAGGGCTAATCATTGTCAAACATCTCCCTACTACACTATTGCCATATCATGAATTTTGACACCAAAAATAATCAACCATGACATATGGCATAAAAATCGAATTTCCAAGACTTACGACCTAACATTATAGAACCAAATCCAACCGAACATTTATGCCATTTTCGCATGGCTAAAAGTTTACATACCAAATTTCAACAAAACATATTAGCCTATACATGCCGAAATGTTCTCCTAGACCGACTAACAAGAAGATACCAAAAGTTACTAGCCGGTGTGATGACTTCGATGACGGCCCGATCACGCAAAAAGAGACGAGTCCAAGAAACCTAAAATAGGTGACAAGGAAACACCGAGTGAGTATATAACTCAGTAAGTCATAAGCAATGCACCACCATCCATTAATAACATTATCACAAGAGGAAACAAAATGGAACGAGGCTAGTTACTCCATCCATACCGAACCATACCATAGTTCCTTAGACCTATCGGTTCAATCTCATACCAAGTCATGCATTCACATTCCATATACTAATCAATAGGATATTTGAGGCATTTTCATACATCATTGTATTTTCGTTACAATCATACAACTAAACGACCTTTCACCTATTCCGCGATAAATCTTATGTACGTGACTTCAATTATAATTGTCACATAGGTTCAAACTTACCAAGCTCAACTCCAAATATAAACATAGCGCCTATTAGCCATGAACTCAAGGTACTTACCCGATCCGCTGTCCGTGATCAACTCAATAATGTCGCACACTTAGTGTCCATAGTGATTCAAAAGTATATATTAAGTCCGCACACTCAGTGCTATATAATCAACTCGCACACTTAGTGCTATATAATCAAACTCGCACACTTAGTGCTGTACAATTTAAACCCGCACACTTAGTGCCAATCTCATGATCATAAATGTTTATACCCGCACACTTAGTGCCGAGATCAACAACTCAATACATCTCACCTCTTTTCTTTTCATTCAACACTTTAATCACCACATGCATACATGTATATATATATTTATCATTCCATTCAGCATCATTACATAGACGTTATGACCATTTAAATTAATACAAACTATATGCTTAATGACTTACTTTGTGTTGGGTAAGATGGTTCCAACTCGGCTACTCGATGATCTTTTCTTTGCCTTTGCTTGATTCTCCTCCTTTAACTCCTTGAGCTTAATCAATAAATCAACTAGTTTAACCATCTTGCTAAACATTCATAATTCAATTACACATGCATATGTATGTCTGTATATTCGGCAACCATCCTCACTAATTACCCATTTAGTCGATTATACACATAATTAAAGGTAACATCACGAATGGGCATACTTATGTATATAGATATGTATATATATATACTTCGGAATGGGCATCACAATTAGATTTAACACCACCTTCATACTCAATTAGATGGCCGAATGCATGTATATATATATGCACAATGTCAACTATAACATCATTTAAACACCTAATTTCATCTCATGAACACTCGACCCATTTTTTTAACAATAATTCATGTATCCTTTTTATTAAACACTCAAAATCAACCATCTTCATACCTCATCACCAAAGACATCAAAATACCAACCAAGAATGTAACATTCATGGCCGAATATCATCTCCATCAATTAACAAAATTTGAACCATGGCTAGGTAGATTTCAAACTTACAACTTAAAATATACATGAATCTCAAAGAATAATATCAAACATACCTCAATCTAGTTACATGCATGGCCAAACTTCTTAGAAACTTTTCCCCTAGGCACCGAATATTCAAGAGCTTCTTAATCAACTTAAAGGTGACCAAATGCCTTAACTTCAATTTCTTCTTTTTCTTTTCAATTCGGCCAAGAAGAACCAAAGAACACAACTTGTTTTTCTTTCTTCCTTAGAACATTCGGCCAAGGGAAATGAGGAAAGATGGACACTTTTTTTTTGTTTTTTCTTTCTAGTTTCGGCCAAATGGGGGGGGGACAACCACACACTTTTTTTTTTGTTTTCATCATATTCCCTTTCATTATTTTATGCCCATGCTCCTTATTTTATCATACTTCCCATGAAACACTAACTCAACATGTTTATGACATGTTCTTGCCCATCATACTTGGTCTACCATGCTTGTCATGGCCGGCCACTACTAATTAGGGGGGAAATTGACATGCAAGTCCCCCCTTTTTATTTCATGCACTAATAGATCCTTATGCTTTGACCTATCACATTTCAAAATTTTCTCACATAAGTCTTATTTACTAAAATTCACCTACAATTAAACAAAATTCAAACACGAAATTTTCACACATGCACATGTACATATAATGAGCATCAATTATGACGGTTAATTATTTTTATGACTCGGTTTAGTGGTCCCGAAACCACTTCCCAACTAGGGTCAATTTTGGGCTGTCACAACTCTCCCCCACTTAAGAAATTTTTGTCCCCGAAAATCTTACCGGTAAATAAGTTTGGGTATCGTTCTTTCATCGAGCTCTCGGTTTCCCAAGCAGCTTCCTCGATCCCGTGTTTGAGCCATAACACCTTTACTAGTGGAACCCTTTTGTTTCGCAACTCCTTCACTTCATGAGCTAGGATACGCATCGGTTCTTCTTCATAACTCATATCAGCTTGAATTTCAACCTCTGATGGGCTAATTATGTGCGATGGATCAGATCTATAGCGTCGAAGCATCGAAACATGAAAGACGTCGTGGATCTTTTCAAGTTCAGGGGGCAAAATCAATCGATACGCAACTGGACCAACTCGTTCGGAGATTTTGTACGGCCCAATGAATCTCGGACTCAACTTGCCCTTACGGCCAAATCTGAGTACCTTTTTCCAAGGCGAAACTTTAAGAAACACTTTATCTCCCACCTGATATTCAATGTCTTTTCGTTTCAAATCCGCATACGATTTCTGATGATCTGTGGCTGCTTTTAGACTTTCACGGATTACCTTTACTTTCTGTTCGGCATCTTTAATCAAATCAACTCTGAAAATTTTACTTTCACCGAGCTCGGTCCAAAACAATGGTGTACGGCATTTACGACCGTACAAAGCCTCGTAAGGTGCCATCTTAATACTTGATTGAAAACTATTGTTGTAAGCGAATTCAATCAAAGGTAAATACCGTTCCCATGAACCATTAAACTCGAGGATGCAACATCTCAACATATCCTCAAGTATCTGAATTATCCGCTCGGATTGACCATCGGTTTGTGGATGAAAAGCAGTGCTAAAATGCAGCTTGGTACCCAAAGCTTCTTGCAATTTCTTCCAAAATCGCGAGGTGAATCTCGGATCTCTATCCGACACGATAGAAATAGGCACCCCGTGTAATCTCACAATCTGAGAAACATACAATTCGGCTAGTTTATCCAATGAAAAATCTGTACGCACGGGGATAAAGTGAGCCGACTTAGTCAGTCTATCAACAACAACCCAAATCGCATCCTTCTTACTTGCTGACAATGGCAGTCCGGACACAAAGTCCATTGTGACTCGATCCCATTTCCACTCGGGTATCATGATTGGCTGAAGTAATCCTGAAGGCACTTGATGTTCCGCTTTCACTTGTTGACATATTAAACATCTCGAAATAAAGTCAGAGATGTCTCGTTTCATACCATGCCACCAAAACCGACGTTTCAAGTCGTTGTACATTTTCGTACTCCCCGGGTGAATTGACATTCGGCTACAATGGGCTTCGTTCAGAATCATCGAAATGAGTTCTGAATTTCTTGGAACACACAACCGACTTCTGAACCTCAAACAATCGTCATCATGAATTTGAAATTCGAATTCCATATTCGGAACACATTCAGCCCGTTTTGCAACCAATTCATCGTCGACTTTCTGAGCTTCACGAATTTGATGAATCAATAATGGTTTGGCCTTTAATTCAGCTACTAACACATTGTCGGGTAGAACAGACAAGTGCACATTCATCGCTCGTAAAGCAAACAGTGATTTTCGGCTTAAGGTGTCCGCAACCACATTAGCCTTTCCCGGGTGGTAATCAATGACAAGCTCGTAATCTTTCAACAACTCAAGCCAACGTCTTTGTCGCAGATTTAAGTCTCTTTGAGTCATCAAATATTTGAGACTTTTGTGATCCGAAAATACATGGCGCTTTTCACCAAATAAGTAATGTCGCCATATTTTTAAAGCGAATACGATGGCAGCTAGTTCGAGATCATGGGTCGGATAATTTTTCTCATGTGGCTTTAATTGTCTCGACGCATAGGCCACCACTCGACCTTCTTGCATCAATACGCAACCCAACCCAAGTAGGGATGCGTCACTATAAATGACAAACTCTTTGCCTGATTCGGGTTGCACTAAAATTGGAGCTTTAGTCAAATAAGTTTTCAGTTGATCGAAACTTTTCTGACATTTCTCCGTCCATTCGAACTTAGCATCCTTTTGAAGTAGCTTCGTCATTGGTGTGGCTATCATCGAGAAACCTTTTACAAATCGTCGGTAATAACCGGCGAGCCCCAGGAAGCTCCGAACTTCGGTAATATTTCTTGGAGGCTTCCAGTTAAGTATGGCTGAAATTTTGCTCGGGTCAACTCGAATACCCGATGCGGATACCACATGACCCAAGAAGCTAACCTCTCTTAACCAGAACTCACACTTACTGAACTTAGCATATAACTGCTTATCCCGCAAAATTTGCAACACTAATCTCAGGTGCTCAGCATGTTCGGTCTCATCTCTTGAATAGACCAAGATGTCATCAATGAACACAACTACGAACCGGTCCAAATACTGTCTGAAGATCCGATTCATCAAATCCATAAATACCGCAGGGGCATTAGTGAGCCCAAACGACATCACTAAGAACTCGTAGTGACCATATCTCGTTCTGAAGGCAGTTTTGGGTATGTCCGAATCTCGAATTCGCAATTGATAATAGCCCGATCTCAAATCTATTTTTGAGAACACTGAGGCTCCCTTCAGTTGGTCGAACAAATCATCGATACGCGGTAACGGATATTTGTTCTTTATTGTCACTTTATTCAGCTGACGATAGTCAATGCACAACCTCATGGTTCCGTCCTTCTTTTTCACGAACAATACTGGTGCACCCCAAGGTGAGAAACTTGGTCGAGCGAAACCTCTATCCGTCAACTCTTGCAATTGAGCTTTCAATTCCTTTAACTCGGTTGGTGCCATACGATACGGAGCTATCGAAATTGGCGTAGTTCCAGGTACAAGCTCAATACCAAACTCTACCTCCCGAACAGGTGGTAAACCCGGTAATTCTTAGGAAAAACATCCGGGTATTCACAAACCACCGGTACAGATTCGGGTTTTTTTTCTAATTCCTTGTCATCAAGTACATACGCAAGGTATGCTTCGCACCCTTTTCTTACATATTTCTGGGCCAACATTGAGGATATTGCAGCTAGCAACCCCCTTAAGTCCGTAGACTCAACTCGGATTATCTCGTTATTTGCGCACCTCAAATCGATGGTTTTTCTTTTGCAGTTCACCACTGCATCATGTACGGTCAACCAATCCATACCAAGAATAACATCAAATTCGTCAAACGGCAAAAGCATCAAATCGCTGGAAAACAGGATTCTCGGATTATTAGAGGGCATCTCTTACACACTTTATCAACAAGTATGTATTGACCCAAAGGGTTTGACACTCGAATTACGAACTCAGTAGACTCAACAGGTAGAGTCTTACTGGATGCTAAGGTTTCACATACATATGAATGAGTAGAGCCAGGGTCAATCAATGCAATCACATTAGTATCAAAGAGAATGAAGGTACCAGTGATGGCGTCAGGGGAGGATGCCTCCTCTCGTGCGCGAATGGCATATGCTCTAGCAGGAGTACGGTTCTCGGCTCGAACAGCCGTATCAGAGGCCCCTCTCTGACTACCACCCCTACCTCCTAAAATTCTCGGTGGTCTACCTCTAGTTGTCACTCCACTAGGTCTTGCACCTTGAATCTTATTCTTCTCATCAAGCTCCGTGCAATCTCTAATGAAGTGGTCCTTCGAACCGCATCCGTAACAGGCCCTGTTAGTAGACTTACCCCAACATTCACCTAGGTGTCGTCTTCCGCATTGGGGACATTCAGGTTTCTCTTGACGATTATTGCCCACACTAGCTACCGAAGTAGCTCGGGAGTCCATCGGTGGTCGTGCTCTGATGGAAATTCCCACAGTCGTCCTCGACTTATTAGTGTCCTCCCTGAACTTCTTTACAGCTGAGAACGGAGCTTTACCCGTCGATCTTTTACGATAGTCTCTAGCTTCAAATTCAGCCTTCTTCTTCTCCTTTCCAAGTTCTTCCGCCTTGCAGGCTCGTTCGACTAGTGTCACGAATTCTTTTATCTCCAAAATACCCACTAGTAGCTTTAAATCTTCATTCAACCCTTCTTCGAATCTTTTGCACATAGCAACCTCATCAGCTACACACTCCCGGGCATACCTACTGAGTCTTACGAATTCATGTTCGTATTCAGATACTGTCATACGGCCTTGCTTGAGTTCCAAGAATTCCTTACGCTTTTGGTCAATGAACCGTTGACTAATATATTTCTTTCGAAATTCCGTTTGAAAGAAGTCCCAAGTAACTCGTTCGTTTGGGACTATGGAAATCAGGGTCCTCCACCAATAGTAGGCTGAGTCCCGCAACAAGGATATAGCACACTTTAGACATTCATCGGGCGTGCATGACAGTTCATCAAACACCCAAATGGTGTTATCAAGCCAGAACTCGACCCTTTCAGCATCATCAGTAACTATGGCCCTGAACTCCTCAGCCCCGCGCTTCCTAATCAAGTCTACAGGTGGCTTACTCAGCCTCACAGGATCAGTAACTGATGGCATTACGGGCTCTTGGGGTGGATTATTCAAATTCGGGAATTGTTGGACAGCCGGATTGGTTCGGGCATATTGCGTGACCCACTCATTCATCATGGTAAAGAAGGCTTGTTTATCCCCCTCACCTTGATTATTCGCAGATGACTGAGGTTCAACAGGCGGCGTCCCTTGTGCAGGAGCACCCGCTACACTTTCAACATCCGCCAAGGTTCTCTCTACACCGGGATCCATTTACTAATCAAAACAAAAATTTTAACCGTCAGAAGTCATCACACATTTAAACATTAACATTAAGGCATGTACAGCTAGACTCATACGTGCTATGGTAGTCCTAGAACCGACTAAACCATAGCTCTGATACCAATCAAATGTAACACCCCGAACCCAAGGCCGTCGCCGGAGTCGAACACGAGGTGTTAACAGACTTCAAACCACTAAAAAAAATTTCCCAGACAAGCTGCCAATCTGTGTACTAGTCGCTTTAAAAATCATATCTTGAGTTCTGAAACTCAAAATCCAGTTCCGTAAATTTTCCCTGAAACTAGACTCATATGCCCATCCACATATTTTTTTCTAGAATTTTTGGCTGGGCCAATTAGTACAGTTTATTAGTCAAAGTCTCCTATGTTACAGGGATCGACTACACTGACCTTTGCGCATTACGACTTGGATATCTCCCTGTACAGAGCTTCATTACTGATGTCGTTTGTTTCTATAGAAACTAGACTCGAAGGGGAATCTATGCACATATGGCATGACTTCTAATTATCTCTGGTTAATTTATAATGAATTTCCAAAGTCGGAACAGGGAATCCAGAAATCACTCTGGCCCTGTTTCACAAGAGTTTAATTATCTCCTAACATACAGCTCATATGGTTGTTTCGTTTCTTCTATATGAAAATAGACTCATCGAGCTTCGATTACATAATTTATTCATTAATTAATTCCACTCCTACTATTTTTAGTGATTTTTCAATCTCACGTCACTGTTACTGCCAGCATCTGTTACTAAAGCAACTATGCCTATTTCGTGATTTCTCCTTGATCTAACTAGTAATTCATCATACATATCACAAATTATGATCATGACTAGCCATGCCAAGGGCTAATCATTGTCAAACATCTCCCTACTACACTATTGCCATATCATGAATTTTGACACCAAAAATAATCAACCATGACATATGGCATAAAAATCGAATTTCCAAGACTTACGACCTAACATTATAGAACCAAATCCAACCGAACATTTATGCCATTTTCGCATGGCTAAAAGTTTACATACCAAATTTCAACAAAACATATTAGCCTATACATGCCGAAATGTTCTCCTAGACCGACTAAAAAGAAGATACCAAAAGTTGCTAGCCGGTGTGATGACTTCGATGACGGCCCGATCACGCAAAAAGAGACGAGTCCAAGAAACCTAAAATAGGTGACAAGGAAACACCGAGTGAGTATATAACTCAGTAAGTCATAAGCAATGCACCACCATCCATTAATAACATTATCACAAGAGGAAACAAAATGGAACGAGGCTAGTTACTCCATCCATACCGAACCATACCATAGTTCCTTAGACCTATCGGTTCAATCTCATACCAAGTCATGCATTCACATTCCATATACTAATCAATAGGATATTTGAGGCATTTTCATACATCATTGTATTTTCGTTACAATCATACAACTAAACGACCTTTCACCTATTCCGCGATAAATCTTATGTACGTGACTTCAATTATAATTGTCACATAGGTTCAAACTTACCAAGCTCAACTCCAAATATAAACATAGCGCCTATTAGCCATGAACTCAAGGTACTTACCCGATCCGCTGTCCGTGATCAACTCAATAATGTCGCACACTTAGTGTCCATAGTGGTTCAAAAGTATATATTAAGTCCGCACACTCAGTGCTATATAATCAACTCGCACACTTAGTGCTATATAATCAAACTCGCACACTTAGTGCTGTACAATTTAAACCCGCACACTTAGTGCCAATCTCATGATCATAAATGTTTATACCCGCACACTTAGTGCCGAGATCAACAACTCAATACATCTCACCTCTTTTCTTTTCATTCAACACTTTAATCACCACATGCATACATGTATATATATATATTTATCATTCCATTCAGCATCATTACATAGACGTTATGACCATTTAAATTAATACAAACTATATGCTTAATGACTTACTTTGTGTTGGGTAAGATGGTTCCAACTCGGCTACTCGATGATCTTTTCTTTGCCTTTGCTTGATTCTCCTCCTTTAACTCCTTGAGCTTAATCAATAAATCAACTAGTTTAACCATCTTGCTAAACATTCATAATTCAATTACACATGCATATGTATGTCTGTATATTCGGCAACCATCCTCACTAATTACCCATTTAGTCGATTATACACATAATTAAAGGTAACATCACGAATGGGCATACTTATGTATATAGATATGTATATATATATACTTCGGAATGGGCATCACAATTAGATTTAACACCACCTTCATACTCAATTAGATGGCCGAATGCATGTATATATATATGCACAATGTCAACTATAACATCATTTAAACACCTAATTTCATCTCATGAACACTCGACCCATTTTTTTAACAATAATTCATGTATCCTTTTTATTAAACACTCAAAATCAACCATCTTCATACCTCATCACCAAAGACATCAAAATACCAACCAAGAATGTAACATTCATGGCCGAATATCATCTCCATCAATTAACAAAATTTGAACCATGGCTAGGTAGATTTCAAACTTACAACTTAAAATATACATGAATCTCAAAGAATAATATCAAACATACCTCAATCTAGTTACATGCATGGCCAAACTTCTTAGAAACTTTTCCCCTAGGCACCGAATATTCAAGAGCTTCTTAATCAACTTAAAGGTGACCAAATGCCTTAACTTCAATTTCTTCTTTTTCTTTTCAATTCGGCCAAGAAGAACCAAAGAACACAACTTGTTTTTCTTTCTTCCTTAGAACATTCGGCCAAGGGAAATGAGGAAAGATGGACACTTTTTTTTTGTTTTTTCTTTCTAGTTTCGGCCAAATGGGGGGGGACAACCACACACTTTTTTTTTGTTTTCATCATATTCCCTTTCATTATTTTATGCCCATGCTCCTTATTTTATCATACTTCCCATGAAACACTAACTCAACATGTTTATGACATGTTCTTGCCCATCATACTTGGTCTACCATGCTTGTCATGGCCGGCCACTACTAATTAGGGGGGAAATTGACATGCAAGTCCCCCTTTTTATTTCATGCACTAATAGATCCTTATGCTTTGACCTATCACATTTCAAAATTTTCTCACATAAGTCCTATTTACTAAAATTCACCTACAATTAAACAAAATTCAACACGAAATTTTCACACATGCACATGTACATATAATGAGCATCAATTATGACGGTTAATTATTTTTATGACTCGGTTTAGCGGTCCCGAAACCACTTCCCGACTAGGGTCAATTTTGGGCTGTCACAACTTGTCAAAAGAAAAAACTATAGTAAATAGTTCTTTTTCAATTACCCTATAATTGAGTTGGGTTTCTATAAAAGTTTTGTTTCCATAATAGATCAGATGAAATACTTTGTATATCCGCTAACCCATCATAACTCCTACAGTGAAATCATTAGCATCGCACATCAGCTCGAAAGGAGAGTTCCAGTTCGGTGTGATGATGATCGGTGCTAAGACTAACCATTTTTTAAATTCTTCAAAAGCTCCCAAGCATGACTTATTGAATTCAAATGATGTGTCTTTTTCTAGCAGAGTACACAATGGCTTGGAAATCTTTGACAAGTTATTAACGAACCTCCAATAAAAATTGACATGTCCCAAGAAACTTCTAATGGCTTTAATAGTTACTAGGGGTCGCAAGTTCTTAATTACATCTACTTTTTCTTTGTCGACTTCAATCCCTCTCTTGGATATTCGATGACCTAAGGCAATACCTTCCTTAACCATGAAGTGACACTTCTCCTAGTTAAGGGCAAGGCTTGTTTCCTCACATCTTTTAAGCACCTTACCCAAATTAGTTAGACAATCATCATATGAATCACCAAAAATAGATAAATCATCCATAAAAATTTCCACAAAATTCTCAACCATATCAGTAAATATTGCCATAATGCATATTTGGAAAATTGCAGGTGCATTACATGAACCGAAAGGCATAGGTCTAAAAGTGAACTTATCGTACATGTAAGTGAAAGTTGTCATATGTTGGTCCTTTGGGGCTATAGCTATTTAGTTGTATCCTGAATACCCTTCTAGAAATCAATAATACTCCCTTCTCGGAAGTCGATCCAACATCTTGTCCATGAATGGTAGCGGAAAATGGTCTTTTCGGGTTACCTTGTTCAGCTCTCTGTAATCTATACAGGTTCTCCAACCCATTACTGTCCTCATCGAGGTTAGTTTATTATTCTCATTCTCTACAATCGTGATTCTACCCTTCTTTGGTACACACTATACCAGACTCACCCATGAACTAACTGAGATGTGATAAGTGATTAACACATCTAACCACTTGATTATTTCTTTTCGGACTACCTCCTTCATGATTGGATTGAGCCTCTTCTACCCATCAATTATGACTTTCTCACCCTCCTCTAGTAGAATCTTATGCATACAAAAGGATGGTTTATTCCTCGAATGTCAGCTATAGTTCAGTCGGTCGCCTTTTTAAATTTTCTCAACACCTCAATTAACATTCTCTCTTGGTTTTCAGTTAATTCTACTGAAGTAATCACATGTAAAGTAGAGGAGTTACCTAGATAAATGTATTTTAAATGACAAGGTAATACCTTTAGTTCCAATTTAGGTTGTTCCTCGATTGATTCTTGGGTTGAATGTATTCCTGAGATTCTAGCTCCAGTGATTCAAATTAGGTTTGTGGTACAATACCCTTCGAGTTGGCTTTCACCAAAGCCATATGTTCTTCACCTTCTTCACCTGGTGGATCAGACTATAAGACATGCTTCAACGGGTTGTGAGTTTGCCTTTCTGCATGTCAATTAATGTTGTCTCTGTCACTAAGAAAGGTTTTTCTAGGATGACTGGTACCTCTTTATTCGCTTCAAAATCTAAAAAAATAAAGTCAATAGGAGAAATGAACTTATCTACACATACCAAAACATCATCGATGTTTCTTTCCTGGTGTACTAAAGATAGAACCCCATTTTTCTTTCTTGCATGCGTTTTACATCACTTTAATTTCAACTCTCTTCAAATAGATTTAACACGAGCTTCTTCGTGGGATGATTCCCTATTTACTCTATATTACCAGTTACTGTTGGTTTAATAGCAGATAAAATTTGGTAGTCATAACGACAGCTACCAAATTTTGGCACCGTTGCCGGGGAAACGACGTAGTCAAATCTATTTGATTTTCAGAACTTATTTTATTTTCTTGTTTTTGTTTATACAGATAGGTTAATTATTTTAGTATATGTTATTAAGGAGCGGACGATGAACATCAAAGTTCGTTGTTAACATCACCGATCAGCAAGCCGAATCTCACAAACTCCACGTTGAGACTAACGATTTAGAGGACATCGACATGGCCAACCAGACCTTGAAGCAATTGGCCGCACCTAACTTGGCTTCACAACCACCATCTATCACTTATCCCACCCTTGATAGGCCATTAAAACTCAATTTGGGATTCCTGAATTTGTTGTTGAAATTCAATGGACTACCAGGTGAGGACCTTTACTGACATATTAATGAATTTATAATTACTTGTTCAACTATGCAGCCAGATGGCATTGAAGAGGAACAAATCAAGCTTCGAGCCTTCCCTTTCTCATTACAAGGTTTGGCAAAAGATTGGTTATATTATATGCTGCTGGGTTCATTCAGGACTTGGACAGGGTTACATAAAGCTTTTCTTGAGAAGTTCTTTCTGGCATCAAGGATAGGATCAATTAGGAAAGAAATTTATGGAATTAAGCAGCTGGTAGGTGAGGCATTATATGAGTATTGGGAAAGATTTAAATGGTTATGTGTGAGCTATCTGCAGCATCAGATTAGTGAGCAGCTTTTAGTACAATACTTTTATGAGGGGTTGACACCACAAGATAGAGGAATGATTGATGCAGCGAGTGGAGGAGCACTGGTTGATTAAAAAACCTGAGCAAGCCCGAAATTTGATTGCATTATGGTACAAAATACACAGCAATTCGGTCTCAGGGGGACCGACTTGGGTAAACGAAGGGATGAGGGTCAATCGAGCATGATGGAGGCTCAGTTATCTAATTTAACGGCTATGGTAAGCAAGTTGATGACTGGAATTAATTCGAAAGCTTCACTATGTGGCATTTGTTGTTTGGAAGGACATACCACAGATATGTGTCTGACATTACAGGGAGGAGAAGCTAAAGTCATTTTTCCAAATCAAAGAAAGTATGACCCATACTCAGCTACTTATAACGAGGGATGGAGAGACCACCCTAATTTTAGATATCAAAACTGAGCCACACCCCCAGGATTTGAGTAGCAAAATTCTCGACCATATAATATGTCACAACAACCCCATCAAAACCTTTGTGCCAAAACTAAGACCCATACCATGCTTGAACAAATGATGAAGATGATGTCCGACCAAAAGAAAGAAACCGATGGAAGATTCCAAGCCTTGGAATCCGCTGTGAAGCAATTGCAAACTAGAGCCTCATGAACCGATGTTAACCTTAGGAATTTACAGGCACAAGTGAATAACCGATTACCATTATAGCCAGTGGCGAATCCAAGGGATAATGTTAGTGCCATAACTTTGCGAAGTGGGAAGGAATTAAGACCTATATTGAAAGAGGTCCAAAACAGCGATGAGGAGAGCGAGACCGAGGTACAAAAGGTGATTCAGTGATAGAATAGAGGAGAATTTAGCCATGCCAAAGGCTGATGCGCAACTATCACGGATAGCCCCAAGGGAGGAGGAAAAATCGCACCTACAACAGGCCACTGTTTCGCGCGAGGCAGGAAGTTCTGAGCAGATAGCGCAGGTCTTCGAGCCTCAAGTGGAGAAACATTCGAACGCTAACGACCAGCAGCGATCTTATGTGCCAAAAGCTCCATTTCCACAGCGCTTGAGGAAGGAAAAATCAGACAACGTCAATGTCAAAATTCTTGAGACGTTTCGTAAGGTACAAGTTAATATTCCACTAATTGATGCAATTAAACAAGTGCCTAGATATGCTAAGTTTTTGAAAGAATTATGCACATCTAAAAGGAAATTAATTGGAAATGAGAAGATTAGATTAGGCGAAAATGTATCTGTGGTATTTCAAAAGAAGCTCCCACCTAAATGCAAAGATTCGAGAATGTTTTCGATACCTTGTAGGATAGGAGACCTTAAACTTGATAGAGCTATTCTTGATTTATGAGCTTCTATAAATGTCATGCCTAGAAGTATCTATGACAAAGTACAATTAGGTTCATTAAAAGAAAGAAGACTGATAATTCAACTTGCGGATAGGAGTAATGCCTACCCTGATGGCGTCTTAGAAGATGTTCTAGTGCAAGTAAATGAGTTAGTCTTTCCAGCTGATTTCTATGTTTTAGACATGGGACCTAATGATAATTCGATTGATGTACCCTTACTTTTAGGTAGAACTTTCCTTAAGACCGCTAGAACGAAAATTGATGTACATAAAGGAAATTTAACTATGGAATTTGATGGTGAGATATTAAAATTTAATATATTTAATGCTATGAGATATCCCACTAATATTAATTCTGTGTTTGCCCTTGATGTAATTGATAATTTTGTTCTAGATGTTTATGAATTAGGAGAGGATGACGAGTTAAAAAGTGTTCTAGCTAAGAGCATTTTTGATATCGATGACATGAATTTATCATTTCAGATTCTTTAATTAATTCGGTTTGTGCATTAGACTCACCTAAATTGACATGCTTTAAGCCGATCCTTGCTAGCCTTACGGTGGCTGATAAGCAAATTCCCTCACTGATTTCACCACCTAAATTGGAGTTAAAAGAGCTGCCCGAAAATGTAAAGTACATCTTTTTAGGTGAAAATCAAACCTTGCCATTAATAGTGTCAAATGCCTTAACCGAAATCCAAGAATCCAAGCTGCTTAGAGTTCTTAGGGAGCATAAAGAAGCCTTCAGTTGGACACTAGCCGATATTAGGGGACTTAGTACGACTTTATGCATACACAAGATAGCCTTAGAACCAAACTCAGTCCCTAAAAGAGACCCCCAATGCCGATTGAATCCACCGATGATGGAGGTGGTTAAGACTGAAATTTTAAAATGGTTAGGAGCTAATGTTATTTATCCTAGAGCTGATTCAAAATGGGTAAGTCCGATTCATTTTGTCCCTAAGAAAGGGGAAACCACAATAGTTACCAACGAGGAAGGGTTAGAAATTCCTACAAGAGTGCAGAACGGTTGGCTGGTTTGTATAGACTATAGGAAGCTGAACAAAGCCACTAAAAGACACCACTACCCACTCCCATTCATGGATCAAATGTTAGAAAGGCTAGCTGGTCGCTCACATTTTTGTTTCTTAGATGGCTATTCAGGTTATTTATAGGTACCCATCGCACCTGAGGATCAAGAGAAGACCACTTTCACTTGCCCATTTGGAACTTATGCCTTCAAGGGAATGCCCTTCGGATTGTGTAATGCACCAACCACGTTCCAACGAGGTATAACGAGTATTTTTTTAGATTTTATTTCACATTTAATGGAAGTGTTTATGGATGACTTTACTGTTTCTGGTGATTCATTTGATCAGTGTCTGCATCATCTTGTGTTAGTGCTTAGGCCTTGCATTGAGACTAATCTGATATTGAATTTTGAGAAATGTCATCTCATCATTGAGAAAGGTGTAGTATTGGGCCATGTCGTCTCAGCTAGAGGATTAGAAGTCGACCAAGCCAAAGTTGAGGTGATTAAAAACTTACCTTATCCGAGTACGATGAAAGGAATTCGATCCTTCTTGGGGCATGTAGGTTTTTACCGTCGGTTCATCAAGAATTTTTTGCAAATATCTTCATATTTATGTGCATTGCTAGGTAAGGATGTCACATTTGAATTTAATGAGAATTGTAAAAAATCTTTTGATGAATTGAAACAAAAATTGATCACGCCACCTATCATCCAAGGACCAAATTATGCATTACCCTTCGAGATTCTATATAATGCTAGTGATAAGGCTGTTGGTGCGGCATTAGGACAAAGAAATGGTAGGGAATCTTATATTATTAGGTATGCTAGTGAGCTATTAAACCCAGCTCAGTGCAATTACACCACAACCGAGAAAGAACTTTATGCCATAGTCTTTGCCTTAGAAAAATTTAGAGCATATTTGCTAGGAGTCAAAGTCATTGTATTTTCTGATCATAGTGCTCTTAAATATTTGTTGCATAAAAAAGAAGCCAAACCTAGATTGATTAGGTGGATTTTGCTGTTGCAAGAATTTGACTTAGAAATTAAAGATAAGAAGGGTAAAGAGAACCTTGTGGTTGATCATTTGAGTAGGATAGAGACTGGAGTTTTACGGAATGAGCAGAGCGATTTATTTCCCGACAAGAGACTTTATAGCGTGTCTAGTGTTTTGCCATGGTATGTCGACATAGTGAACTACTTAGTGACTAAAGAGTTTCCCACAAATGCACCTAGACATTTGAGAGAAAAAATTAGAAGTCAAGCTCGATTTTACTTATGGGAAGAGCCATACCTTTGGCGATTTTGTAGTGACCAAATAATTAGGCGTTATGTCGATGATAATGAAATAGAATCGGTGCTTAATTTTTGTCACTCTCGAGAAGGTGGGGGGCATTTTGGGCCTAAGAGAATAACTCATAAGATACTTGAGTATGGGTTATTTTGGCCTACTATTCATAAGGACTCATACGCATTTTGCAAAAATTGTGCCTCATGTCAAAAAATCAGCAACTTAAGTAGCAGAAATCAAATGCCATTACATAATTTTTATGTTTGTGATATATTTGATGTATGGGTTATTGATTTCATGGGGCCTTTTCCCTCTTCTTTTGGTTATCTATACATTCTTGTGTGTGTTGATTACTTGTCGAAATGGGTAGAAGCATTTCCAACTAGGCCCGATGATGCTAAAACTATGGTGAAATGTCTTAAGACCAACATTTTAAATAGATATGGAGTACCAAGGGCTATAATTAGTAACAAGAGAACACATTTCTATAATAGAACCTTGAGAGCCTTATTTGCACAATTTGGTGTCACCCACAAAGTATCGACAACTTACCACCCTCAAACCAATGGGCAAGCCGAGAGTAGTAACAAGGAAATTAAGGGAATTTTAGAGAAAATTGTTAAACCCAATAGGAAAGATTGGAGCCAAAGGTTAGATGAAGCGTTGTGGGCTATTCGAACAGCTTACAAAACGCCAATAAGGATGTCGCCTTATAGGGTTGTTTTTGGAAAGGCATGTCATCTTCCCGTAGAGCTAGAACATAAGTCATTTTGGGTTGTTAAGCAATGCAATTTGGACTATAGTTTGGCAGGTGAAGAGCGTAAGTTGAAGCTGCAAGAATTGAAGGAGTTGCGTTTAGAGGCATATGACAATTCGATCATCTACAAAGGTAAGTCAAAGGCATTTCGTGACTCAAACCTGATTCGCAAGAAATTTAAAGTGGGGGAAAAGGTATTACTATTTAATTCTAAGCTTAAACTCTTTCCCAGTAAGTTGAAATCAAGGTGGCTTGGACCATTTATAATAACCAAGGTGCATCATCATGGGGCAATCGAAATTAGGAGCCTCGAAACTAATAAAATTTTTAAGGTGAATGGTCACAGGTTGAAACATTTTCATGAAGGGGAGCAAGCAGCTTGGTTGGAGGAGATCAATCTTGAGGATCCATGAGGAATTGCGATGTCGAGCCAACGACTTCAAACAAAGGCGCTTGTGGGAGGCAACCCACTTATTCAGAGAAGTTTTTCTTTTATCTTTTACATTATTATTATTATTATTTATTTCCATTGGTAATTTTTAATTTTCTTTTGCATTAGGGGCAATGCAAACATTAAGTATGGGGGAGAATCAATTCATTGATTTTCTAACATATTTGATGCTTGTTTTTAGCAGATTTCATGAATAAATTTTGTTAAATTTCTTTAGGAAAATTTTAAAATAAAAGAATGAAGGTGCATTTTATGAATTCAAGTTGATTGTGGTTGTTGTATGTCGATTGGTTGGGTTAAATTTTGTTCCAATTGACTGATTTTGGTTCGGAAAAAAAAAGGAAAAGAAAAAAAGGAAAGAACTTGATTTTGTACTTTAAAATTGGAGAGGGTTTAAAAAAAATTAGTCTTCTTAATTGATCAATCATGTGGTCCTTGTGAGGAGTTGAGCCTAGAGAGTAAAGTTGGGACATCCATGCCAACTTGAGAGGTTATTATTCATTCATGATTGTTTATTGTTATCGACTGTCAATTACTCTAGAACCTTCTTTAGATCTTATTAAGTCTAGTATTACATTTTATTTACATTAATATGATTTAAGAGGCATTAGGAATTAAGCCACGATTACTTATAAAAGCCGACCTTGACATTATTCCAATTAGTTAGCCAATTTGAAGCCTTAATTTCCCAATTTTTATGTACCTCTAGAAATTGAACCAAAGACTGAATCAACTCACCTTCTTAGGCTAGTTAATCCAGTTTGGGAGTTCATCTTAATTTTGACATATGTTGGCCAATTTGGGGTGGTTTTTAGCTGGAAATTAGGGGCCAATTTTTTTTGAGGAAAAATCAGTAAGTTATAGCCTTTCTATTAAACTAAATGAATGAAGCATTACGTGATCACAATGAAGTGGATCAGCCGAATCAAGCGGTATGAAAATGGAAACGATGAAAGGCTGATTGAATTAGTTATCTACTCTTGAAATAAAAAGAAAAAAGAAGGAAGGAAAAAAGACATAAGAGAGATTGATGACTTTCGAACGATTTTACTAGCCTAAGAGAACTAGCTCCACAATCCAAATAAATTCCTCCCGTCCGCCAAACATTACCTTGGCCCCATTACAACCTTTATTTAGCCTCGATTATATTTATGAAATTTTATGTGTTATGTTATAGGTAAGATGGACAAGCAAGCCTATAGTGGTTAATTACGGTCGATTTCAATTTGAGAGCATTATACTAGCCTAATCACATTGAGTGATGAGTGTTAATAATTTTACTCTTTCTGGTGAGGATTGATCAAAGAAGCATGATTGATTTCTTCCGTATAATATGTATTTAAAGTAGATTTTCTTTTCTCGAATAAACTAAAAATCTAGGGCTGTTGATTTCAAAATTCATCTCAAGCATGAGCGATGCAACAACTCTTGATTAGTCTTGATGTTTTTGAAATCCTTCTTGATTCTTTTCGACCTGATTGCTCAGGGACAATCAATAGTTTAAGTATGGGGGAGTTTGTTAAGTTCAATTTTGAGCTTAACTTATTCTATTAAATTATCTAAATTGTCGATTAATCTTTGATCAATTGAATTATAATTCAGCCTAAATTACATTAAGTACATTCCATGCCGTAATAATTTATTTTCGCTCCAATTCAACAATTTAATGTTAATTTTAAGCCATGTGCAGGTTAGGGACATTTGGATGTTCGAATGGGCTCAATTTAGAATCTAATTTTCATGAATGAAGCTGTTGGATAAGGATGATCATATGCTGGTTTTGAAGAATTAAATTGACATGGTCAAAATATAAAATTTAAGTGACCAAAATTACCACAAAAGACATTGGGACAAGAGAAGAAAATTTAGTCCAATTAGAAGTGCAGCAGGCTGAATGTGCGACAAAGTCAGCAAGAGAATTATTTCATTTCCTTTTTGGAGTGGTGACCAACTCTAATTAAAGCAAGGGGACCCCGTTTCAGCCTTGAGAAGTAAAATTGAAGTGAAACTCTAGTGAGCTAGAGCTATTTTTGTGCGATGGGATAAGAAAAGGGAGCAGATCAGATTTTTTGATTTGCTGGAGGCTATTATTTTTCCATAAAAAGAGGCGTTCAGCAGCTTAAAAGGGGGCGGTCAAAAATAGAAAAAGAAGAAGATTAGAGGGGCGGGGCACTCGAGGAAGAAAAAAAAAGTTCTCTAACTGAACCAGCAAGTGCCGATCAACCAGCTGGAATAGCAGTCAAAATTTCAGCTAGCTGAGAGGAGGGAAGCTCGACAATTTGAGAAGTTTTCTTTTCCAAGATTCAGTTCGTAATTCATGTTATTTACAATTGATTCTTGTTTTGTTTTACTCGCTATGAGTAGCTAAATTACTTAATCTTAGTTAGACACTTATGAAACCGAGCACAGGGGATTTGACGATTTATTTTGTTTTAAATTCAAATTCAGTATTCTTGAATTGTTTGTTTTATCGCTCAAGGAATTTTTCTAAATCAATTGGATTGATCACGTATTTAATTTAGGAATTTTCTTATAATCATCTAAGTGCAAATTCAGTAATCGAATTTCTTAATTAAACTTAGAATAGGTGATGACTAATTGGCTTGCAGCTAATTAAAACAACTACGGATTTAATTTTAGAAGCCGCTGGAGGATTTTCTTTGGTTAATGCTAGGTGAAGTCTCTAAAATACTAAATGCACCTTTAATTAGTCAACAAAGAGATAATTAAAGGTAGGTTTTCATTTACGAATGTTCTCTAATTGAATAAAAATTTACTGGGGATAGGAAGTCGCTTCGTAAGTGATTTTTTTTAGCCTTGCTGCCGAATTAGTCTACTAGGATAATTTAAGGTCGCAAAGGACTTGTGCTTGGCGGATTAAGGAGTCAATAACTAAGCATCTTTCTCTTTATTTTAGTAATTTTTCAGCATTCATAATTAAAGATAAAACTTGTTCGTTACTTTAGGTTATTTTTAGCAAACGTAGAAGCATAGACCCCCCCATTTTTCTTTCTTGCATGCGTTTTACATCACTTTAATTTCAACTCTCTTCAAATAGATTTAACGCGAGCTTCTTCGTGGGACGATTCCCTATTTACTTTATATTACCAGTTACTACTGGTTGAATAGCAGATAAAATTCTGTAGTCATAACGACAGTTACCAACATCCGAGTCCGAAAAATATTTTAATGTGTTTATTATGTGTGAATTTATATGTGTGAAAGTTTCGTGAATTAATTTTATTATTTGAGTGCTTAATTTGAGAATAGGGCTTAATCGCGTAAAATAAAAAAATTAGTCATTAATTATGAAAGAGCCTAATTGTTGTTGTCTTTGTATGTTGGAGGTTCTATGATGCAATTAGTCCACTATATAAGTTAGTGGATGGTAATGGTCAAGAATGACCTTATATTATATGTTATATATATATTAGTAAAGGTTAAATTAGTAAAATAATAATAAGTTAGTATAATGATAACTAAATAAAACAAAAGCATGTAAATGGCCATTATCATCTTTATTCTTGCAGAAAATACAAAGAAAAAGAAAAGAGAAAAAGGGTTCTAGAGTTCGGCACATGCATTGGCTAATTAGGTATGTGTTTTTGATTTATTTTAGATAATTTTAATAGTTTTCTGATTGTTGCTTAGCACTCTATCTAGCCCATGCCTTATTTTGAAATTTGATGATGATTTTGAGTTATGCTATTGATGCTTTTGTAAGTTTTGTGATGATAATTGATGAAAAATAAAAGATATTTGTTAGATTGACATGTTTTGTTTTTGAATTTTTGGTGAAATTGAGTAATTAGGGTTAAATTGTGAAAATAAATTTGAGAGACTAAAATGCTAAATAAATGAAAAATATGGACTTGTATGGACACTAGGAAAATTCGGCACTTAAGGAGTGTAGTCAAATTTTGTGTATTTTGTGTTTTAAGGAAAAATGATTAAATTGTAAAAAGTGTGAAATGTTAGGGGTAAAATTGTAATTTTCCCATTCATGTGTTTTTAGGCTAAATTAAATAGAATGGTGTTTAAATAAGCTTAATTTGAATATGTTTAGATCAAGAATTAAAGAAATCGAATTTGGATCGGGGAATGACAAAAGTGGTTAAGTAGCGATTTAGCAGTCGATAACATCCGAGGTAAGTCCGTAAGCATTTAAATGTTGATATAATCATAAAAATGTAATTTTTATTTACCGAATTGAATATTTGGGAATAATTTGGGCTATGGCCGAATATGGTATTATGATGTGGCTACTTTTCGAGTTTGATTCGAACGAGATATGACGTCCGTAAGCCCCGTATGAACCTTAGGAATAATTAGGATACATAATTCATGACATAGGATTTCTGAGATGTGTTATCGTGTAAGACCACGTCTGGGACGTTGGCATCGACTTGTGTTTACGTGTAAGACCTTGTCTGGGACAGTAGCATCGATACGTGATTACATGTAAGACCACGTCTGGGACGTTGGCATTGTAAGAGTTTCCGACTATCCGCATGTCCTTTTTAATTCCTAATGGTTCAACGGGCAATATGAAATAAAGTCCGTTCATGGAAAGGTATAAAAGTTTCAGGTATGAATTAGCCTTTAATTACAAGGGAATAAGATGAGTTAGTTAATTGAATTGGTAAAAGTTATCAATTTGATTATGTATTATAAGCTAACCATTTGTATATTGGAATGTTTTGGGCTGTTGATATATGATATAAAATATCTATGTTTTGAGTACAGGTATTCGGCTTGTGCAAGATTTATATATAAAAAAATGGTGATCATTTTTTAGATGTTAAATGATGCTACGTAATTGATATTCGATTATATTTACTTAATGTTTTTGAGCAAATATTTATACGTAAGATTTTGCTTATGACTTACTAAGCTCAAGAAGCTTACTTTGTGTGTGTATTTGCTTGTGTCTGTTTTATAGATTTTGGAGTCGCGTTACGAGCTCAGGGATTGTCAGCAGAGTCTATCACACTATCAATATCTTTTGGGTACTTTGATAAATTTTTAAACTCGATATTATGGCATGTATAGGCTTGCTTATGTTTTTGGTTAGTTTTCGAATATGTATATAAATGGTCATGCGAAAATGGCTCATCTTATTTTGATCGAGTTTGGTGTTTATGCATATGTTTTTAATGGTCATGGAAATGGGGTTTATAATTTTGCATATTGAATTATGGTATAAGTTTGTGATATGATAATAAATGTGATATATATATAGTTTGGAAATGTTAAATTTGGTTAAGTGATTAGTATATGTATAATAGTTATGCATTGGATGATGGATTGATTTGGTTATGAGTTGAACCAATTTGTTACATATATGCTGTCCAATTTTGATGCTTACATGCTGCCCAATTTGTTGCATATATGATGTCCAGTTTTGGTGTAAAAATGTTGCTCAAACTGTTGTATATATGCTACCCAAATTGATGTATTTATGCTGTCCAAATTTTGGTGTGAAAATGCTGTCTAATTTGGTATATAAATGCTGTTCAAATTGATGTATAAAAGCTATCCAAATAGGGTAGATTACCTATGTTGGAATATGTAGTATAGGTAGTAAATTGAAATGAAATAAATGTTTGGATATATGCTTGAGTTATGAAATTAAGATGTAATTAGGTAAATGATAAAGATATAGTTGGAGTTTTTGAAATATGGTTAGTATATGAAATTTGATTAATGATGCATGGTTGATTTTAAATTGGTATTGTAGGTCATGTGTATTCGGATATGGTAGGAACTTGTGATAGATAATACAATGTGATACATATGGATTTGGTTTAATGTATTGGCTACAAAAAAGAAAATGTTATATATAATCTTTATGCTTTTGTTAACAATTTGAATAATATGATGTTTGGAATTATACTTATACACGGCTTTGTACTTGATTCATTTTGATTGGTATGATATATGATTTTAGATGTAATAAAATTTATGAAGTTGTATGTTTTAGGCTGTAATTTATATGCTAAGTGGTGCCTTGTAAATGTATAAAAAATATATAAGTATTTTATATGTTGTTTAACTTGAGTTGATTAGTCTAAAAAAAATATTTATGAGTTGGATTTTGATCGGTAATGCCTCGTAACTCTAATCTGGCGACGAATTTGGGTTAAGGGGTGTTACAATCACGGATTTTTGAGGTATACATTTAAAGCTTAAATTTGTGGGGGGAGAAAACACTCCCCCACAGCGACATTATTTGGGAATCAGAGGATTAAATGTATGAAATTTATCCCAGGAATCCCGGGTTTTAGGGGCTCAAAAGAAATCAAGTTGGCTTGGGTGTTGAACTGGCCAGGGAGAAAACGTTCCCTACAAGGGGCGTTTTCACTTGACATAGCAGTGGGTGGAAGCATTTGAGTTGAAATCTATCTTACAGGAATTATTTACACTGCCATGTTAGATGAAAACGAGCCTCTCTAGGATCATTTTCTCTCTAGCCATTTCAACACCTAGGCCAACTTGATTGCTTCTGAACCCCTACAACCTGGGATTCCTGGGATAAATTTCATACATTGCAATCCATAGTTCTCGGGATAAATTAAAAAATTTCCCTTTTTACCCTGCCCCTTCCCCTATATAAATAGCTATTCTCATCCCCTACTCAACCATGTCTTAGTCTCCTTTAAATTATTTTTCTTCTTTTTCTTCTTATTGAATTCTCCAGATTTAAAGATTTATTTCTCTCTAGCTTTGAAAGAGACATAGTCATAGTTTTGAAACATGTTTGGTTTACGGTGATGTCATGGAGCTCAGTAACCTACAAATTTCACTTGTTGTGTGAGTATGGAGTCATCACATGAGAAGTCGAGATCACATTGCAATTCGAGGTCCAAGTTGACAGTGATTATATCGTCTCTGGTTGAAGTGTAACTAAGGTTTCAAGTTTATAAAGGTTATGCTATCAAAGGATGGAGCATAACTGGGACCTTAGTTGACAATGATTTTGCGAGCACGACAACGAATTTCTCCTTGTTGGAGGAGCATGCTTTCTAAAACCCATGTGGAAGTGTGAGGAAGGAAACTGCAAGAGGTCTTCCGATATAATCAAGTAAGGAGCATGCTTTATAAAACCCATGTGGAAGTGTGAGGAAGGAAAATGCAAGAGGTCTTCCAATATAATCAAGTAATTCATGTTGCCCATCTCCACCGAAGACCACCTTGTTAGTTAACCTGTTACAACCTAATTTTGTCACAGGTTATAATAGTGGGGTCACCGACTTCGGTGGTGATAGATAAGATGTATTACTTTATTATACTAAAATGTCACTGCATTTTTCTTCCTCGCACTTCTGTTTGGGTTTTATAAAGCATCCTCCTCTAACAAGGAAAAACTCGTTGTTGTGTCTGCATCACCACTGTCAACTGGGGGCTCATTTATTCTTCATCCCTTGATAACATAATCGTTGTAAACTTGAAGCCCTAGTTACATTCAACCCGAGACCGTATAATCACCGTCAACTAGTACCTTGAGTTGCAATGTGATTCGACTTCTTGAGTGATGACTCCATACTCACATGACAGATGAAATTTGTAGGTCACCCAACTCCATGTCACTATTATAAATTCAAATATACCTTAAAAGTATAACAATGTTTATTTCTAACACGGACAAAAGTAAATTTACAAACTTCTAATTTCTAACCGCAAGAAAAATAAAAAAGAATTAGCAAAGTGAAAATATTTTTTTCCTTTCTCTCTCTAAAAATAGTATAGATCAATGAATTTTTTTAAAAAAACACACATTATCTTAAATTTCTTTTATTTCAGAGCTTTAAATTTTTTTAAACACTATAAGACATTTTGTAAATTTAACATTTTTTAATGTTTGAAATATATGGAAAAAATATTTTAAAAAATAATGAAATTGTTATTGGCTAATTTATTTAAAATCGGCAACACAACGGCATTGGATATCACTCATACAGAATCCGGAAAATGAAAAGGTAAATGGTAATTTTTTTTAACTTAGTTATATATTTATTATTGTTTAGGAGTCAGATTAGTTTTTTGTAGGTATGATATTAAATATTATTACTTGAGATCTTACATTTTTTTTAACCCATTTAAACATGAAATTGGGGTAACCGTTATTTTAACTCATTACGTCGTTGGAGAATGATAAAGTCACTGGTTAAATTTTGTTAACTTATATATATATTCTTATTTTTCAGGTATGAAAAACACAGATCTAAATTATTTTACAGATGAAAGATTCACCTTATAGTAAACTGTAAAATAAAAAAGGAAAAATATTATATTAATATAACATTTAGAATAATTAAAAGAACTTATTCAAAATTGAAACAATAAATTGAAGCTTATCAAAATCTAAAAACTAAAATGAAGCGCTTGATGGGATTATTCTGATTGATTTGTTTGATACTTGAAACTTTGTATTCAGGTAATTATAAATACGATTGTAAAAGAAATCGACATAAATAATATACAAAATGATTGTTGAGTACCTCACGTATTTCAGTTAAATTTAAAAGATAATCTTCCAGTTAAATTTTGTTTATTTGTTTCAATCAAACTCTAATTAGTCTAGATTATTTTATTATTATTTGATCTACAAATTTAGGCTATAAATAAGCTTTTTTACAACCTTAGAAAAGCACCCATTAAATATTAGAACTCATAGCATTTTTGGAGAATTTTGTGTTTACGTTTTGAGGGTTCTTTGTTTTCGGGTTTCGAGATTTAGTTTTTTATCTCCATCTTTTATACTCTTCATTCTTTTGACATTATAAAAAAATTATTTTTGCCCGTGATTTGTTATCCTCTTTAGAGTGGTTTTTCCATGTTAAATTTGTATGTTCAATTTTTCAATTTATTCCACTATTTTTTTTACTTTTTCGTTGTTTAATCGGTTCAATCCCCAACAAGTGATATCAGAGTTAGTTAATTTTTCATAGATCAACCCGTTAATATGTGACAGCAACAAGGTTTGACATTGAGAAGTTTGATGGTGTCACAGATTTCAATTTGTGGCAAGTTTGGGTGATGACAATTCTAGTTTAGACAAAATAGGAAGAGCTTGATGAAAATGTTCTGTCTACAATCCAGTTGTGCCTCACTAATAGGGTATTGCAGAAGGTATTGATGGAGAAAACTTCATCCTCGTTGTGGAAAGGGGTAGAAACTCTTTATGCAACTAAGTCTTTGGCTAACCATTTAGTATTGAAACAACATCTATTTACGTTTCACATGAACGAAGGTGAGCTTCTTAGAAATCAAATTAATCAATTTATTACTCTTTTGAATGATTTAAAGAATGTTGAGGTTAAGATTGACGATGAAGATCAGGCTATACTATTATTGTGTTCTTTACCCTCTTCATACAAGTATTTTAGGGAAACTCTGATTTATGGCAGAGACAAACTCTCGTTTGAGGATGTAAAGGGTCATTTGTTGAGTAAAGACAAACTTGACAATGACTTTGGTTCGGATAGTAAGGCAGATAGGTAAACTTCCGTTTTGGTAGCATCAAAGGAGTGGGACAAAATGTGTTGCTATTGTAAGAAGTTAGGTCACGTCAAAGTAGATTGTTATAAACTGCAAAATAAAAAGGTTGTTGAGAGTAACGAGGGAGATGTAGCTTATGCTAATTTGGTCGACGAAAGCGGTGATGATTTCCTGTTAGTGTCAACGAGCAATAGCTCTAAGCTTACGTCCAAGTGGATCCTAGATTTGGGATGTTCTTTCCACATGTGTCCTAATAGAGAATGATTTTCCACATACAATTTGGTTGAAAGTAGAGTTGTACGCATGGGAAACAATTCATCCAGTAAGTTAATTGGTATTGGTAATGTTAAAATTAGGATGCATGATAGGACGATTAGTGCACTCTCAGATGTCAAGTATGTACCTGATTTACAAAAGAATCTCATCTCCTTAAGTATTTTAAGCTCAAAAGGTTACAGAATCAACATCGAGTCGAGCGGCATTAAGGTGTCTTATGAGGCTCTCGTTTTGTTAAAAGGTAAAAGCACAGACAATCTTTATATTTTGGAAGGTTCTACAGTAACCGGTGAAACCGAACATCCCTCGTCTATTACGAATTTGAAGTCAACTCGTTTGGAACGGAGGCAACTTGGTCATAGGAGGGAAAAATGTATGACTGTTTCATTGAAGAGAGGTTCTCTTTCGGATGCAAGTTTTGAAAAGTAGAGCGTTGTGTTCGTGAAAATCAGACCCAGGTTAGTTTTAATTTGGCAGTGCACAAGTCGAAGGCTAGAAGTCTTCCATCTTTTAAGTACAGATTCGGCTCAGTTAATTCATTACATAGTTCAAGATATGCCCGTGGTGGGCTTTGGCAAAGACGACATTGTAAAAATACGAGTTAAGGTGAAGACTTGTTGAGTATGCCACGTATTTCAGTCAAATTTGAAAGATAATCTCCCAGTTAAACTTTGTTTATTTGTTTCACTCAAACTTTGATTAGCCTAGATTATTTTATTATTATTTGACCTACGAATTTAGGCTATAAATAGGCTCTTTTACAATTTTAGAAAATACACCCATTAAAGGTTAGAACTCATAACACTTTTGGAGAATTGTGTTTACGTTTTGAGGGTTCTTTGTTTTCAGGTTTAGGGGCTTAATTTTTTATCTGCATCTTTTGTACTATTCGTTCTTTTGACATTATAGTATAATTATCTTGGGCCATTTACCAATAAAAGCTTATTTTTTTTATAAATTTACCGAAATGGGCCCGGTATTTTATTATTTACCGGAATGGACCATTTTCTGGTAAATCGCGTCCACGTCAGCGCGCTTTGCTGACGTGGTAACAAATCGTGTCCTCGAGGGGGCGATTTGTTGCCACGTCAGCAAAGCACGCTGTCGTGGCCGCGATTTCCTAACTTGTAGGTTTTTAGATTTTAGGGTTTAGAGTTTTAGGGTTTTTAGAATTTTTAGGGTTTTAGAGAAAAAAGTAAACAGATAAGTCGCGCCCACGTGTACGCGTTTCTTTATGGAAACATCTGCCCTTGAATCTATAAATGTTGAGCATGCATTCACTGAAATACTAACTCAAATACATCATGTGATCATTCCGAGTGTCCAAATTTGCTTCCTCATTAAGCACAAGCTTTCCTCACTGTGACCTTTCTCGAGATCTTTCGTTGAAGACGAAGAAATCATAGCATTCCAGGGATTTTCTTATAGTTTGTTCAGACAAATCTAGTTTTAGCATTTTAAATGATTTTCATTAGTTGTGGAGAATAAATTTTAAATTAGCTATCATAATGTTTTGTATTTTAAAGGAGTATTTTACGTAATATAACAAATAAATAGGGATAATTTAGGTATTATAAATAATTTAAATAATTTAGTGCAACTATATACATGAAATTTCATTAGATGGGCAAGTCGCGGCCACGTCAGTGCGTTTTGCTGACGTGGTCGCGATTTCCTGGCACGTCCCCTACATCGCCCTGACGTGGACGCGATTTGCAGGAAAAGGCCCATTCTGGTAAATAATAAAATACCGGGCCCATTTCGGTAATTTAAAAAAAATAGGCTTTTTTTGGTACATTGCCTAATTATCTTTGCCTACGGTTTTTTATCATCTTTGGAGGAGTTTTTTCACATTAAATTTGTATGTTCAATTTCTCAATTTCTTCCACTATTTTTTACTTATTTGTTGCTTAATCGGGTCAATTCCCAACAATGATGGTAAGAATAAAAAAAATAATATTAGTGATAATAAAACATGTGGAAGATAATTTAGTTTCAACAACTCTAGAACTTTTATGAAGTTGTTTAGGATATATGTTTGTCTAATATTTATAGTATTGGAATGGACGTTTATAATGGTGTAATTAAGTGTTTTTATTAATTTTAATTTATTCAATCGGTTATATTTATGGAAATAATTGGTTTTATGTTGTGTCTGAATATTTTTATTCCTGGATTATTACTTTTATTTATTCAATTGGTTATATTATGGAATTAATTGTAATAATTTTTAAAATTTTAGAAAAGCTTATTTTTTAACTATTTTTTGAAATTTTGTAATTATAGAAAGTTGACTTAACTTTTTAAAAATAGCATTAACCAATTCGACTTTTGATATAATTTGTCATGTTTTTCATTTTGACTCTACAATTTACCAGATTATTGAATTTCAGCAACATAATGAACCTAATTTTCAGCCGTTTCCTGCCTTAATAATATCACAATTAGTATGTCTGCAATCTTTGTTAGTTACTGATTTTTGGGTAATGAAGTCGGGACTGATTACGGTTTAATACTCAACTATCAAAAGCACGTTTTAAGAAAATTAGCTCAACAGTAACAAAAATACTTATTCACCCTCACATTTGAAAGACACGTGGCAATCATATGACTTGCCAAATGTTGCATAATGAACTAATCCAAGTAACTCAATTTTTTAAACCTCACTATAGAATATATATATATATTAGATGTGTTATACTTCTAGCATTCAAAATAAAAATATTGATAATTGTTTATAAATATTGGAATAATCTACAGAATGGTTTTTAAATTTATTTTAGTTATAAGTAATATTTAAATTACTTTTCTTTTCAGATTGATATATCAATTAGTCAAATTCTTATGTTTATTTTTTTAAAAATTTAACCCATAAATTAAATTCTTATGAATTTTTTTAATTTGATTGCTATATTAAAATTGGATTGTAAGTGGACTGATAAAAATTGGATTTAATCTGTAAATTTTTTTTATGTTTTTTTATTATTTTTTAAAGTAATTGTATATTAAATTTCATTTATAATAAATAAAAGTTGAACATTTAGCCTCTTAAATTTATATTAGAAAAGTACAAATAACTCGAATAAGTGTATTATGTTCATGTATTTACTTTTTGCTCCACTTAAATCATTATTGAACTTATAAAAAATAAAGTAAATTTATAAAAATTAAAATTAAAGAACAAGTTTATTTTTAATATTATATATATTATACAGTAAAACATATTTTTCTCAAATTTGATCCAACAGGTTAAGTCGAATATTAACTAAATGATTTTTTAATTATCTAAACTTGCCTCAACCCAAATCAATATGAAATGATGTTAAACTCTTACAGTCTCAAACTAACTATATGGCTCGGAAAGCAGCAACATCTACTATATTATCTTCTTGGCCTTAATTGCTACTGATACTTGTACAAAAAAAAATGATAATAGAGCAGGGCACTCTTTTATGAATTTTAAATTATATAAATATATCACAGTTATGTTAAAGAACAAATAAATGTTGAACAAAGAAAAAGGAAACGTGGTCCAATTGATTTAATTACTTATATAAGTCAAATTTTAAATTTGAGCACAAGTAATTATTGCTAAAGATAATTTATATTTCTTTTAGGGTAAAGGTATACACTATAGAATCAGTAAACTATAAATAGTGACATCTTTTTTTTTTCTCAAAAGAAAACAAAAACGACAGCTATTCCTTTTTTCAAGTGACAGCTAATTTGTATTAAATATATTCATGGATGGTTCAAACCAAGCATGATTAACAAAAAATTTGCCGTCCATGGCATACCGCAAGTTAAAAAATATTGAGTTGGTGTTGCCTTTAGAGTCAATGAAAGATTCATTTAAAGTTTTTTATTTTTACAAAATAATAAATATTATTTTAAAAATATTTATATATAAAAAAATTATAATTTTTTATATATAATAATTTAAATTCAAAATATTATTCAATTTTACCATTTCAACCAAAGAAATATTTAATTACTTTTTTTTAATATTTATTACATAAAACTTTCATCTACATAGTGGAAGGGTCATAATATAATATTTTTTAAAATTATATTAACACGTATGGCTGTTAATAATTTACTTCAAATGATTATTTTATTTGTTAACAATTTTTTTATGTTTGAACTTTCTAAGCACGATCTTATACAATTTTGAAGGATAAATCAATTTTTAGAAAAATGTGCTTAGAGTAAATTTTAAATGGACTCAAGCAAGTTTTCTAATTTTATAATGTATATTAAAAAAATACAGTTTTTTAACTTTGTAAGTAGAGTTGGGGTGATGACAAGTGTTATATAAGGTATAGTTTAAAATATAAGAAAAATGAAATGTATATAAAAAACAAGAGATAGGGTAATTTTATTAACTTTGCTTGTGGAGTTAAAAAATTATACTACCCATCTACCAAATACTAATGCTTGTATATTTTAAATATTATTTATTATTATATTGTAACACTCCTCACTCATCCCAATACACAGTAAAAAATGAAAATGTTACTGGAACAATTTCTTGACTTGTACAAATTTTTTCTTTTATATAAACATCCAAATCAAAATATAAAGATGTCACTGAAATCAATTTATAGGATTTTGGAAGGATTCAATATCAAAGTCGAATTTGCAAACTTTTCAACTTTTAATATCCAAATTCGAATTTGAATTAAATATTATTAACCTTTGGATAGCCAAATCTGCAATGGTTACAAAACATACAAAATTTTGCTTTTTAGAAGATTTTAACACATGATCTTTAATCACTAAAGCTTTACTTTAACCATCAAAGTTAGTCTTCAACTTTAGTTAAAATTTATACAAACTAATAAATAATGTATAAATACCAATAAAATAATTTCTAAAAATATATATATTTTTTGTATTCGTAAACTTAACTGAACAATAAGATGAAGTCATTAGAATTTCTTCAATTGCAATTATCCCTTTTATTATTTGATTAATTGAATTAGTTAATTTTTTAAATAAAAAAATAATTAATTTTTATATAATTAAAATAAATATTATGATATGAATTTGTAACACCTCGATACCTGACTCAATCTGTAACAACCCTTACCCAAGTCCGTTGCCGGAGTTGAGCATGAGGCGTTACTTGACTTAACTTAAAAGTTCGGGGCATAAAATTTTACTTTTAAAATTAATTTCACTATTCACAACAAAGCTGTCCACCTGCGCAGCAGTTACTAAATTAATTATAACTCGAGTTACGAAACTTGAAATTTAGATCCGTAAATTTTTCCTGAAACTAGACTCATATATTATCTTACCATAAAATTTAAAAAATTTTTGGTTTATCCAATTAGTACATTTTATTCATTAAAATCTCCCCTATTTGACTGCCTGACGGTTCTAACCGCTCGTCACTAAAATTTAATGATCTCATCGTACAGACTTCATATGGTGTTCTCACTTGTTTCTAAAGAAAATAGACTAAATAAGGAATCTATACATATAAATTAAAACACAGAAATATTTTTGTACAATTTTTAATGATTTTCCAAAATCAAAACAGGGGATTCCGAAAACCACTTTGACCTTCTCTAACTAAAAGGCAAATATCTCAGAATACATAATTTCTTTGTCTACACTGTTATTTTTATATGAAAATAGACTCAATAATATTTAATTCTATATATCATTCACTCTATAATTCATTTTATACTATCCTTGGTGATTTTTCAAATCACGTCACTGCTGCTGTCCCAAAACTGTTTCACTACCAATTTTTACTTTTTCATGATTTCTATGCATAATTTATCACCTAGATATTTATAACAACAAACACCTTCATACTTAGCCATTTTAATAACTATTCATCATCAAATATTTACATATCATCTTTTGGTCATAATTTAAGAATATACAATCGAAATGACTAAGTCCCTATACAAGACATAGCTCGAAACATTTATCGTCTTAAAATACCAAGTTGTGGTGGTTGATAATGTGAACGCTCTTCGACGTCTTCAAGATCCCGACTATGCTTGATAATACTATATGAAAGAAAAAGAAATAAAAGAAGTAAGCATAAAGCTTAGTAAGTTTACAAGTAAATAAATAACGACATTTAACACAAATAATGATATGCAAGTATCATGTTCTTAAGTTTCCTCTTTACTTACTCTCATTTACTTGTTTAATTACTTACCTATTTAGATAGCTTAAGATTACAACTTCTTCTTCTCTTGCTGAAATATTGGTTCTCACCTGATATCATAACATATTCTTAACTCTTATAACTCACCTGAAGTTGCTAATTATAATTTTACTGGAACTTCCATAGAACATAATCTGTTTTCTAGCCCGTTGAGCCACATTGGAATAATAAGGATACTTGGGTCTCATATCTGATAATAACATGCCAAAGCCATGTCCCAGACATGGTCTTACATGGGATGTTTCCTGTACTGCCAATGCCATATCCCAGATATGGTCTTACATGGGAGTTCTTATATTGGTGCCCATGCCATGTCCCGGACATGGTCTTACAGGGGACCTCTCATCTCGGTGCCAACGTTATGTCCCAGACATGGTCTTACATGGGACCTCTTATCTCAGTGCCAACGCCATGTCCCAAACATGGTCTTACATGGGACCTCTTTACCCAACATGACATTTGTATCCGATACATTCCTTATGTTTCAACGGGACTTTTTAACACTGATTCTCTGTCATCTCTTACTTGAGTCAACATTAAATAAATTCATGAAATAAATATATAATTTCTGGAAAATAGCAGCATTAACAATAATTATTGAAATATTGCATTTATTTACCGTAAACTTACCTCAGTACAAAATATGGCCAAATCTATCAATTTAGTCTTCAACCTTTTTCTTTCCTCGGTCTAACTCCAAATTTCGTTCATCTTGATCTATAATAGCAAATTTATCTTATTTAATACTCACATTTATCAAAACAATCCTTGACTCGAACTTTGGAAAAATTACGATTTTGCCCCTAAACTTTTGCATATTTACACTTTTTCCCCAAAGCTCGGAAATTAAACTTCATCTCTTATTCTTATGTTTTATAACATGCTGAATATTTTTCGCTTCTGACAACATCAAATTCTTACTCTAACACTTACTTATGAAAATTAGGTATTTTTGCCGATTATGTCAATATACTCATTTTCACTTAAAATCGACTAGAAAAAGTTGTTTAACATAATTCATAGCTTCATATTCTACCGTAAAACATCAAAATAAACATATTTCTCATATGGATATTTTTCCAAATATGAATCCTAGGCTAAATTATTGCTAAAATAAGCTAAATTAAGCTACCGGGATTCCAAAAACGTAAAGAACATTAAAAACATGGCTTGGAATCACTTACTATGAGCTTGAGAAAGTGAAGAGACCCTAGCTATGGCTTCCTTCAAGTATTGGCAATAAGCAAGGATGATGAACACAATTTTTACATCTTTTCCCCTTTTAATTCTATTTATTTATTAAATGACTAAAATGCCCTTACTTAAAAAAATCCTATTTCACTTATCTCATATCCATTTTTTTCCATCACTAACTAATTGTATAATTACCATATAAGGACCCCTAATTTATAGTTCCATAACAATTAAATAACTTTAACATATAAAACTCAACTTTTGCACTTTTTACAATTTAGTCCTTTACTAAATTTAGTGCCCAAACATCAAAATTTTTGAACGAAATTTACACAAAATCTTTCTGTGAAATTGTAGGCCATAAAAATATAGTAAAAATAAATTTTTCCTTATCGAATTTGTGGTCCCAAAACCACTGTTCCGACTAGGCCCTAAATCGGTATGTTACACAATCATTGGGTCTAAGCTACAATGTGTCACATTTCTTTTTGAAGCAACTGCAGTTTATAACATTCAGTTCGATAATTTATGTACATTTAATGACAAGTAATTCATATCTATTACAAGTTATATAATCAATTCTGAGTCATATACAAGCTTATGAAATCTCGTTTGCTAATATGAGGTCGATAAGGACCAAAATGTAAAGAATACAAAGTTGAGTCAACTCCGCGACTTCAGGGTTTCCTCGTTGTGACATGAGTTTGGTTAGGACTCGTCGTGACCTTGAAACAACGACGTCGCTAGATGGACCTTATTCTGTTTCTCGTCGCGATGTCAGAGGGTTGCGATCGCAACGTGGCAATCGGTTTCTTCCAAAAATCAACTTGTTACAAGTTAAAAGGGACCTAAAATCACTTATAGTTTTCCAAGCAACCAATTTACAACCTATCAATAACTCCAAGTGATAAATACCAAAACATTGACCATCCAAACCAAATTCAACCTTACATATTCCATACTAACAAAACATTCACTTAATTTCATAACCATATATCATAAGACAACAAACTAACAAATTGAACATATCCAAACACCATTTCAAATCATTGGAAAAATATCAGGTCATGTAATAGCCCACCCGAAGAAGCCTCTGTATTTGGTTACTGTTGGTAATATAAGAGTAGGTAAGAGTAAGTGTTTGTTTTGAATAAGCATAGAGTTGTGAGTGTTACGCCAATTGGCTAACTCTTAGTTTTGGCGAGATCTGTGGTTTGGCAGACTCTTCAATTAAGTATACGCCACAGTAGATGCTTCGGTGAACTAGTCGAGTTTACAGTTAATTAGATTTGTTTATTATTTTAGTAAGGTAATTTAGTTAGAATAGACTTTTTTAAATTCATTGAACCACTGATTCATCATATCGAAAAATACATTTCTCATCTCATCACCAAAAGACTGTGGAGTTAATACACTATTACTTGCTTCAAGATTCGAAGCTTGGACATTACTTTCAGCTTCTTTAACTACGACTTGATTCGACTCAGCTGACATATTAAATCTAAAAGAAAATACAATATTATAGCGGATCAAAAGCATCACAGTATCACAGGGTATATGTGGCATGTATGTCCTCGATTGTTGTCTTTATGCCTCGTTTCTTGATCTATATAATAATTTAATTCAATTCATTAATTTCACATTCACATCAAATTTAATTTAATGCATGAGACCCTTAACTTTTCATTAAGTACACATTTTCCCTAAACTTTTATATTCTCTACAACTTAGTTCCTATCCTCAAGATATCAAAATTTAACAAAATATTATAACACCATACAATAGTCGAATTTTCACCCTACCATATTCAGCCCACATTTATTCTAAATTCTCATAAATTCCTTACAAATTCTAACATTCAATTGATATAATCCTTTTACCAAAACTAACAAAATTACTTTACAAATTCATGCTAATCAATAACCAACACTTTAAATCCAAGCTTTAACATCATAAACAACAACTCATTAATGACAACATCTAAAAACTTTGACAGATTCAAACAAAAAGGTAGGGGTTAGCTAGACCTCGTTGCAATGACAAAAAAAATAAAATTACAAGAAACAGTTAACAATTCCTTACCATGCAAGAACTACAAGCTTATTGAAACTTCAAGCACTACAATAGTGTTCTAATCTTTTATTTTCGATGGAAAAAAATCCCATAAAGAAGATGATGATTGTTTTATTTAGTAAAAATTATTAAATTAAATGTTTACCCTTTAGTTAAATAATTATCATAGTTAAATTGTATCCTTAACCGTCCATATGTAACAAGAATGGTATATTTATCCATTCAACCATTCCACTTGTTACTCAATTTAATCCTTATTACTCAATTAACAATTACACATAAAAACTTTCTTTTCCAAAATTTAATACGATTTTACTATAACTCCAAAAACATTAATTAAATAAAAAAAACTTCACATATTGGATTTGTGCTCCCAAAACCATTGTTTCCAACACCACTAAAAAATGGGATATTACATTAGTGGTATCTCGTTCCTTGATATGTTTCCAACCTTCTAGCATCGATCGTAACTTTTTACATATGCGTATGTGTCCTTGAATAAAGTCAGCCAGAAAAATTTGGCTTGAAAAACCTTTGTTGCAGTGCAAGAACCTTAAAAATGTCCCCCACTTGGGATGAATGGAAATGTTAAAGGATCTCAACTACCTTGCTTTCGGCTACAGGCTTCTTGATTATATGATCTGCAAATTACTTAAACAAGAAAATTCCTCCCACAAGTAATACCGCATGTCATAAAGGAATTTCTTCCTTTGTTGGTATGTCATTCAGCAAGACATCATTCCACATGCTAAATAATTTGAATAAATGACAAACTAAGGAGTTTCATGGACTTTACTTAGCTCGAATATATGCTCATATAGGAAATTCTCATTAATAGGAATAGAAGAGTGAGTTACTTTTTGTTGTTCCAACCATGACAGATTGTCCTCCACTTGGTTCTTGAATCCTTTTTGGTCATGGATTTCAAGGTCAAAATCTTGGAGTAAGAGTACCAATCAAATTAACCTTGTCTTAACATCGTTCTTCATAGGTAAGTACTGAATGACCGAATGATCCGTGAAAATTGTCACCGTAGTGTCTATAAGATAAGAACAGAACTTGTCAAAAGAAAAAAAACTATAACAAAGAGTGCTTTTTCAATTACTATATAATTAAGCTGGGATCCTGTCAAAGTTTTGTTTCCATAGTAGATCGGATGAAATACTTTATTTCTCTGCTACCCCATCATAGCTCCCATAGTGAAATCATTAGCATCGCACATCAGCTCGAAAGGAGAGTTCCAGTCCAGTGTGATGATGATCGGTGCTGAGACTAACCATTTTTTACAAAGCTCCCAAGCATGACTTATTGAAGTCAAATGATGTGTCTTTTTCTAGCAGAGTACACAATGGCTTGGAAATCTTTAACAAGTCATTAAAGAACCTCCAATAAAAATTAACATGTCTCAAGAAACTTCTAACACCTTTAACGGTTACTGGGGGTCGCAACTTCTTAATTACATCCACTTTTGATTTGTCGACTTCAATCCCTTTCTTGGATATTCGATGACCTAAAACAATCCTTCCTTAACCATGAAGTGAGACTTCTCCCAGTTAAGGGAAAGGTTTGTTTCCTCACATCTTTTAAGAACCTTACCCAAATTGGTTAGACAATCATCATATAAATCACCAAAAATAGATAAATCATCCATAAAAACTTCCACAAAATTCTCAACCATATCAGTAAATATTGCCATCATGCATCTTTGGAAAACTGCAGGTACATTACATAAATCGAAAAACATACGTCTAAAATAGAACGTATCGTACAGGCAAGTGAAAGTTTTCATATACTGGTCCTTCGGGGCTATAGCTATTTAGTTGTATCCTGACTACCCTTCTAGAAAGTAATAATATCCCTTCTTAGAAGTCGATCCAACATCTGGTCCATGAATGGTAGCAGAAAATGGTCCTTCTGGGTTACCTTGTTCAGCTTTCTATAATCTATAAAGGTTCTCCAACCCATTACTGTCCTCGTCAAGATCAATTTATTATTCTCATTCTCTACAATCATGATCCTGTCATTCTTTGGTATACACTATACCAAACTCACCCATGAACTAACTGAGATACGATAAGTGATTTATACTTCTAGCCACTTGATTATTTCTTTTTGAACTACCTCCTTCATGATTGGATTGAGCTTCCTTTACCCATCAATTATGACTTTCTCACCCTCCTCTAGTAGAATCTTATGCATACAAAAGGATGGCTTATTCCTCAAATGTTAACTATAGTCCAGCCGACCACCTTTTTGAATTTTCTCAACACCTCAATCAGCTTTCTCTCTTGGTTTTCAGTCAATTTTGTTGAAATAATCATAGGTAAAATAGAGAAGTTACCTAGATAAAAGTATTTTAAATGACAAGGTAATACTTTTAGTTCCAATTTAGGTGGTTCCTCGATTGATGCCTTGGGTTGTTTGTATTCTTGAGATTTTAGCTCCAGCGATTCAAATCAGGTTTTTGGTACATTACCTTTCAAGTTGGCTTTCACCAAGGCCATATGTTCTTCACCTTCTTCATCTGGTGGATGAAACTCTAAGACATGCTCCAACGGGTCATCTACAGAATTACACTCCTATTTTGTAGAGACTAAGACCTCTAAATCTAACATGGTCGAGCAATCTTCAACTCAATCAGGGAATTTTATAGCCTTAAAAATATTAAAAGTAACTTGATCATCCTAAACTAGCATCGTGAGTTTGCCTTTCTGCACGTCAATTAATATTCTTTCGGTCGGTAGGAAAGGCCTTTCTAGGAGATTGGCACCTCCTTCTTTGCTACAAAATCTAAAATAATAAAGTCAACAGAAAAAATAAACTTATCTACACGTACCAAAACATCATCGATGTTTCCTTCCCGGTGTACTAAAGATTGGTCCACCAGTTGTTGTGTTATGATTATTATCTCACTTCACCTATACCCAACTTTCTGAACACAGACATGGACATCAAGTTTATGCTCGCTCCTAGATCACATAGGGCTTTATCGCAATAAGATTCTCCGTTATTGTAGAGAATGGTAAAGCACCCTGGATCTTTCTTCCTCAAGGGTAACTTATTCTGTAAGAATGCATTGCAGTTCTTCGTCAATGCTACAATCTCGAATTCTCCAAGTCTCCTCTTCTTGGACAAAATAGCCTTCATAAGCTTGACATAGTTTGGCATTTGTTCTAGGGCTTCTACCAATGGGATATTGATAAGAAGCTTTTTGAGAACCTCTAGGAACTTCTTAAACTACACTTCCTGGTTTTGTTACTTACACCTTTCCGGATATGGAGGTGGTGGAACCTTAGCTTGAACTAGACAACTCTTTCGAGGAATTGTTTCAGTATCTGACATAGGTGTTAGCTTATCATAATTGACTAAGTTAGGATTTACCTCATCAGAGTTTTCAACATTCAGCTTTTGTGGAGTGGGAGTTTCACCTTGCAATTGAACTTTCTCTTTGTCAGCGAGGCCATCTTCAATATCAACTTCCTTAGGTTCCAAGGCCTTTCCACTTTGTAACCAGACTGCATTGCAATGTTCCTTGCCTAAAACTCTTAGATTTTCGGTATCACTAGGCAAAGCACCTTATGGTCTGTTTTGAAGTTCAAAGTCTAGTTGACTCACTTGATTCTCCAAATTTCTGAACGTAGCGTCATTCTTCACCATTATGCCTTCAACAAGTTCTCCAAATTGTCGAAAGGTTCAGCTTAGGGTGTTTTTGAACTTGCTGTAGGAATCCTAAAGATTGGTTTTATTTGGGTTTCATGTTGGTGTTACTGGGTACAACTCCTTGATTACTTTAAGAAAAGTTTGAATGGTTCTACCATGAAGGGTTATAAAACTTGGACTGTGGTCCTTACCCATTTCTGTGCTAATTTTTGTTTCCTACGTATGTGGCGCGGTAAACTTGTTGTTAACCATGATATATATACTAGCTACTACACATGTATGTCACACGATAAACTTCCTGATCATCTAAAACGTCGAATTCTTCCTCATAGATGCCATGATTTTCAATGGACATCCTATTCTATTCATTGTGCACTTCGCCTCATACTTTTTTGGATCGGGAGCATGTAACAGTGAAGTTGATGCCAATTTGTATTCTATACCGCTTGAGTACAGCTACAAAAGCATATTTGGAGTCAAACTCCATCCCAACCAGTAAATGACCGAAATTTGTTGCCGAAGTCACATGCCTTAGTCTTCTATGAGAAAGGTCTAGGAATTTTTAACCATCGCCAGTAGGAAAATTGAGAGTATGCTTGTGGGATGGGGTACGCCATGAACCCAGGTTACCCCCCAGGTTATCCCATCAAGTGATGTCTGAGGCTTAACCGTTAAATCCCCCATCTTTTGGTTTAGTAGGAATGGTATCTAGTTCTAAAATTACATCAATTTTTGCACCATCTGCTCTGGCCACCTCTATTAGGTTATTATCTATTTCAAACCCCTCTTCGTCCTCTTTATTCTCCTGTCCCTCTTCGTTATCAACCCCAGTTGCAAGTCCAGGGTTGGATGTGCCCTCGTCGGTCAAGGTTGTCAGGAGTAGATCATTTGTTCTTGTAAATTTGATGCCAATCCTAAAATCACTTTTTTTGGTCCACCCTAATAATTTGATGGCGTACCCATGTGACAGTTACCAGGGTTGAACATAGGTGTGAAGAAGTTGAAATTAAAGACACTATTAAAATGTCGTATGGGTGTGTCAAAGGCCTAGTGACCAAATGCATTTGACTGTCCCTCGAAGTTGAAATCGAGGGGCGAAACCGATGAATGCCTGGCCATTGATGACAATTCAAGGGTGTATTGGCATGAGCTTTGCAGCAATGCTGTAAATCCACTGCACAATCATGTGGTTAGACTTTTAGCTTCTTGATTGGGCATGGAATTTGGCAAACACAATGTAATCGAGCTCGGGCCACCTTCTTCCTCTTTGACAAAGTCAACATATAACTCTAGTACAACATTCCCAGTAGAGAAATAAGATTCGATCATTGTCTCTAGCTCGTCCCTTGCTATCTAAAAAATGACATATCTAACGGGACCAAATGACAAAAGATATCTACACTTCAGGCTCAAAATGCTTCCTGGATCCTTATTTTGCACCTAATCCCTGTCCAAAACTCTTTTATTGTTATGCACTAGTTGAATGCTAAATATTCAGACTTGGCTGATATAAAAACAAGCCCAATTTTGGTCTCACAAATTTGATCGTTATAATGGACAACAACTCTGATTTGTCTGCTGATCTTGAACCAAATAGTCTGTTCCACATGTTTAAAACTGAGAAAATAGTAAAAAAATATAGTTCTCATTACCCAAATTCCTAAACCTACATGTAATTTACTGAATTACCTTTGCCTAAACAACAACATAGGAACAAAATTCAAGTTTTTCATGACAACGGTGATAACTCCTAATGCCAAGTATCTTTAAGATTAATCATCTACTTCAAAGGTTGGCACGAGAACTCAAGGGATTGCATTGAGTTTATTTTATAGAGCTTTACACCAACGCACATGAAATGATTACAGCAGCAACACATGCCTCAGGCATTATGAATTTTTGAGATATACATTTAAAGTTTAAATTTGTGGAGGGTGAAAACGCTCTGTTATTCAGGAATTCGAGGTTCAAATGTATGAAATTTATCCCAAGAATCTCGGGTTCTAGGGGCTCAGAAGCAATCAAGTTGGCCTGGGTGTTGAAATGGCCAGAGAGAAAATGCTCCCTTCAAGAGGCATTTTCACTTGACATAGTAGTGAAAATGCTTCATGCAAGACGTGTTTTCTGGCCACATGTCTGACATGTCAGTTGAAATTTTGGACGGATCCAATATCAAAGTCGAATTTGCAAAATTTTCAACTTTTAATATCCAAATTCGAATTAAATATTATTAACCTTTGGATAACCAAATCTATAATGGTTACAAAACACAGAAAATTTAACTTTTTAGAAGATTTGAGCACGTGATCTTTAATGACTAAAGCTATACTTTAACCTTCAAAGTTAGTCTTCAACTTTAGCTAAAATTTACACAAACTAATAAATAATGTATAAATACCAATAAAATAATTTCTAAAAATATCTTCTTCTTTTTTGTATTCGTAAACCTAACTGAACAATAAGATGAAGTCATTAGAATTTCTTAATTCGTAATTATCCTTTTTATTATTTGATTAATTGTATTAGTTAATTTTTTAATAAATATTATGATATGAATTTTTAACACCTCGATACCTGACTCAATCATTGGGTCTAAGCTACAATGTGTCACATTTGTTGCTAAAGCAACTGCAGTTTATAACATTTAGTTCGATAATCTCTATACATTTAATGACAAGTAATTCATATGTATTACACATTATATAATCAATTTTGAGTCTTATACAAAGCTTATGAAATCTAGTTTGCTAATCTGAGGTCAATAAGGACCAAAATGTAAAGAATACAAAGTTTCGAGTCAACATCGTGACTTTTGGGTTTCCTCGTTACGACATGAGTCTCTGGTTAGGGCTCGTCGTGACCTTGAAACAACGACTTCTCTAGATGGACCTTGTTCTGTTTCTCGTCGCGATGTCAGAGTTTTGCCATCAGGACGTGGCAATCGGTTTCTTCCAAAAATCAACCTGTAACACCCCTAACCCGTATCTGTTGCCGAATTAGGAGTACGAGGCATTACCGAACAAACACAACCATCCTTAATAAACAAAGACATTAAAATCTAACTAATATAGACATTGCAAACTAGCAAATCCATAAGAAAATAAACCATTTTAGTATGGCTATTATAATCATATATAATACAACAAAATACGACCTTCTAAACATTTATCTAGTCTATACATGCCATAGTTAAAATTTAAATAGTTAAAATACCGAGATAATAGATAAGGTGATGAACTTGTTGACGATCCCCGAGCTTGAAGCTTGATCTAAAATCTATAAAACAGAGAGACGTAAACGAACAAAGTAAGCTTATATAGCTTAGTAAGTCTATAACATAACTAATATATATATATAAGTCATATAATTTCCAAATCAAATTCACTGAATCCGTAATTAACACAAATAATTATTTTATTAGCATTTGCTGTCTTTAAACCATTTTATTTATAATCAAATATATATACCTAATAAACATTATAACCGAATGCAAACATATTCATCAAATACTTATAAACAAATGTATATACACCTCAAATACATATATATACTTATCAAATGCATATATATTTAATATATTCATATACCGAATGCACATATATATAGATATTTAATAATTGCTTAGACCGAATATATATATGCTCATCAATTTAATATAACCAAAATCATAGCTATATCAATTGCATATTCTCACATAATTTAAACAGCTTCAGCGGCACTTAGCCTGCTATGTTTTAAAACCTGATTCGGTACACCGGCTTTTAGCCTGCTAGACTTATAGTCCGAAATGTATCACCGGCATTAAGCCTGCTAGACGTATAGTCTGAATAATTTCACCGGCATAAAGCCTGCTAGACATAAAGTCTGAATTATTTCACTGGCAATAAATCAGATTAGTACTGAGCTTTAACAAAAGAATCTTAATTCACAGAAGTTGTATCTCATATTTGTATATAAAATCCACTTAAAATTCAGCTCAATAATTTATAAACCATATCTTTAAATAACATAGATAATATAAAGTTCAAACATCAATTCCAGCTCAATAATTTCATACTTCCAATGCTATTCAAGAACTTTACATGAATAAACATACAAAATTCATTACAAGAATATATACTTGTATATTAACATAACCGAACCTCATGTAACCTTGTATAATTGTCATTCCTAATTTCACTATAAAATCATATACATGTATGTATATCTGATCATTCGAATATAACATATATATATAATTACCAACTCACATATATAAATATAAATTACATATTTTAATCAAATCTAAGAGTTTATACATATATATATATACATATATTCAAACCTAATATACATATATATGTATAAATCATACTTACCTTGGATTAAAACCAAGAATTTATACATATACAACATTCATACTTCCACTAAATTAAAACAAAATTATATATATATATACACATACGTATATATATTCGATCATTATGTATATAATTATAAATATAAATATATACATATTTGTACCTTTATCTAAATTCAAAGTTTATTCATGCTATTACATATATTTTGAATCTATCATATACATGTATAATTTCATACCTAATTTCATTACAAGAGATTTTCATATATATACATGCCTATCCGAATCTCACCTTTACTTATATAAAATTTAAACCTATAATTTAACTCATAAACTTATACAAGATTATACTTGTATATTCGAAACTATCAAATACTTATATAAAATTCATACTTATACTTCAAATTATAAACATTTAATTACAGCTCATCAAGTATACCATCGATATACATGTATAAATATTGATTTAATAACTTTTAAATTGCTAATAGACTTACCTCTGACAACGATAATCGAAACGGAACAATTAGTCAACGACTTTAGTCTTCCCCCGATCCAAGTCCGATTTCTTTAATTCTTGATCTAAACACATTGAAATTGAACTAATTCAAATATAATTTCATTCAATTTTGTCCAACAACACATAAATGAGAAATTTATCATCTTACCCCTACTATTTAACATTTTTACAATTTAGTCCAAATTGTACAAAACACAAAATATTTCAAATTGACCATACTATGTTTTGGCCGAATATTTCCTAGACCCATATAGATCCTTGCATGTCATTTATTTCACCTTTTAGTCCCTCAATTAAATATTTTCTTACAAATTAATCCAAAATAATTAAATTCATCAAAAATTCAAGAACACACATTATAATCGATCACATATCTTTCATATTTCATCATCAACTATTACCAAGCTCAAGTATTCATAAATGGCATGTCTCAATATCACTATCAAAATCTAAAATTAAAGCATGGGCTAGATATAACACGAAGCAACGATCATCAAAAACCGAAACCAAACATACCTTAAATCAAGCATCAAAGATGGCCGAATAGCTTGGTTTTTCTTCTTTTATTTTCTTTTCTTAGTTTCGATTAGATGATAATGAAATAAAAGATGATGGCGGTCTTTATTTGTTTAATTATAATATTATAATATAATATATATTATAACATTTATAATTAATATAAAAACTATATATATTATACACATGCCGCCCACTATTCTATTTAATGGTTAAATTGAAAAACAAAACCTCCATATTAAAAGAATAACCACTATTCAGCCCCTTTTTAGAAATAACCATTAAATTTTTATTTTACGCGATTTAATCCTTTTATTTAATCGGACACTCAAACGGCGAAATTAAAGCACGAAATTTTCACACTAGTAAATTCACACATAATAAACACAGAAAATAATATTAAAATATTTTTCTAATTCAGATTTGTGGTCCTGAAACCACTGTTCCGATTAGGGTAAAAAAATCGGGCTGTTACACAACCTGTTACAAGTTAAAATGGACCTAAAATCACTTATAGATTTCCAAGCAACCAATTTACAACCTATCAATAATTCCAAGTGATAAATACCAAAACATTGACCATCCAAACCAAATTCAACCTTACATATTCCACACTAACAAAACATTCACTTAATTTCATAACCATATATCATAAGACAACAAAGTAACAAATTGAACACATCCAAACACCATTTCAAATCATTGGCAAAATATCATGTCATGTAATAGCCCACCTGATGAAGTCTCTGTATTTGATTACTGTTTAGCGTATAGTTGGTAATATAAGAGTAGATAAGAGTAAGTGTTTGATTTGAATAAGCATAGAGTTGTGAGTGTTATGCCAATTGGCTAACTCTTGGTTTTGGTGAGATCTGTGGTTTGGCAAACTCTTCAACCACCCCATATGCTTTGGCGAACTAGTCGAGTTTAACATTAATTAGATTTGTTTATTATTTTAGTTAGTTAGGTTGGGATTTAGTTAGAATAGAACTATGCTACTGTAGATGAAAAGACTTAAATTATGATAAGTGCACTTAATCACAAGAATCAAGAGTGTTAGCAGAATTATCTAAATCTCCCACTAGACATTGTCTTTGTGCTTAAGTATATAAGGATAGTAGTGGCTTCTCTGAAAACCTTTGCGTCTTCTTTATTTTCTTCTTGATTTTTTTTGAAATCTCTAATAACTTAAGTCCAAAAAACCTCTTCAAAGTTGGGTTCGCTGTATTTAGCTAGCTTATACATTTCTACCTATTCACTGGTATTTACTGATGAACCCTAGGTTATCTCCAAAGTTATTTACAAATTTTTGTTCTACATGCATAAATGTTATAATGGTGTGTAAGGAAGAAAACTTTTGGATTTTGGATTAAGTGTTGATGATTCTTGCTTTCATGTTTAGATTTGATAGATCAGTGATTTGATATGTTTAATTATTCTTATTTTTAGCTTCAAAAGCTACAGAATGTCCAAGTGATAAAGGCAAAGGACTTGTTTTAAGGACTTTGCTATAATTTCTAGTGAGTTCCTTCTTACTTCCATGTGTTGTGGTCTTCTTTATTTTATAATTGTGTAAGGTAAGTGTTCTTTCTTTATAAAGGATGAAAAGTGTATATGTGTGAATAATGGTAGTCTAGAGTCGTTAGTTTGAGTTCAATATGTATGAGATGCGAACTATGGGCCATTTTTCATGTTTAAGCCACTATCAACTACTTTTGATATGAATGAATGATATGATGTGAATTGATATATGGAGATGGAGATGTGGATATATGTTTGTATAGCCTTCAGTAGGGCAGGTATATTACAAACCGGATTGGCATAACACAATAAAACATGCTATATTGAGTGAAAATGATATAAGGAGTTATGGTGAAGAATGTATATAAATAAGATTGTATTTTATGTATCTGACTTAGAAATCTAGGTATGTGGCTAGCATGAAAATGGATTGTTTGAGTTATATTGAGTTGACGTATAGTATTCGCTTATGTGATACACCATTTGCGTACTAAGTCTGTCTGAGTTTAGCATATGACATTAGGCGTACTCTGTGATAATGTGTGAATTTCTTTTTAAATGTTCAATTGTGCAGTTAGTATTCTTACTTAAGGTTTTTTTGGAACTCACTAAGTTCATACGAACTTACTCTATTACTTTTTCCTTCTAAGGCTTACTGATTGAAAGAAAGACCTATCTGAAGACTACGCTAGAGCCCTGTTGCTATTGTGAGATAGATATTTTGTTTGTACTATGCATGACACATGGGGGGGTTGACATCTATGTTCATTTTGAGGAGAAAATGCACAAATAAATTTTATTTGTTTGGACTTTATTTTTATGAAATCTTAGTGAAATTTCATGCTTTGGATATTAAGTTTTATATGCCGTTTAATAAAGTCACTAAACTTGAGTTTATACGTCATAAGATTTAAACATTATATCTAATCCAATATTGGTTTAATTGAAACATTGAAATTTTACAAGTTTTCCCCAGAACAGATTTTGAATTTAAGATGATTTCTAAGTAGTGACACGTCATACTTGGATATTTCTAAAGGATCGTCCAACCAACACATCAAACTGGCATCGAAGTGCCTCATCAAATAGTCTAACTTAGGGTAACTGGCACATAACGTGCATATTGGCGTACAAAATGCATTCTAGCGTACAAAGTGCGTACTAGCACGTAAAGTGCATCTTGGCGCATACGCACATAATCCCATACATAAATCAATCCCATGGAATGCCAACTATATCGGACAGAACCCGAATAAATAACATGGTATCATATTCAACTCATTTACAAATTAGTACGATTTCCAACTATTAAACTTATTAACTTTCGCAATTCAATTCTATTAACATCTTACATACACTTCATAATATTAAACACACCTCAACCAATCTCATGGTGTCTACAGATATCAATTCGAACATTTCATGTTATTTAAAATTTTATTCAATTTAGTCCTCTATTTTAGAAATATTAATCAAATTCAATTCAGAGCTTATATTTTGTTAAGAACTCAACTTGAATACCTCTAAATGCAGTTAATATGCAGATGTAACCAATTAATACGAACTTAAATTGTTAATGTACAAACCGGTATTTTGCGTGTCACTCGTCAATAATTTTCACTTTTCATTTCCCTCTCGGTGATTTGTTATTGTCGTTAGCTATGAATAATCAGAAACACGTCACACTATCAAATTCCAGGAAAATCGGAATCAAATACCAAATTTCAATATTTTACAAATTATTCAATTTAGTCCATAAAACTGAGACAAGCATAACTTTTAATATAGGGCCTCAGATTTAAATTCGATTTCACATAAACTCATTAGGGAACATCTATTTTCTATCCTTACCAGCAATTCATGAATACTATACATTTTATAAACTTTGGTCCCAAATGTACGAAACTAAGAATTAAGCTTTACAAGTTAGTCCTTTTCATATACTAAGCTCGATTTCTAACAATTTCACACAAAATTCATTCAATTCTCAACAATGGTAACTTTGAAGAAATTTAAAAATTTTAGAAATTGGTACATAGGCTAGCTAAATCAAGCTCCCATGACCTCAAATCTACAAAAATTATAAGAAAAATGACTTAATTACATTACCTAATTAAGTGGCTGAATGGTAGGAACCATTGAAATTTTTCTTTATTTTTCTCTTATGGTGGACAACCTAAGGTAGAAGATGAAGAGCCATTTCTCATTCTTTCCTCCACAAGTCATATTTATACTTGGTTTAATGTTGATTAACTTTTTAGTCAATCATGTTTAAATTATAAATTCTTCTTAATTCTACTTATTTAATCAAATATCCTTATGTCATCCACTAAGTCTTATTTAAGCATGGTCTAATTACTATTTTAGACCTTTGGTTAATTGCAATTTAATCCCCAAGCCATTTACTAATTAAAAATCTATAGGGATTAGACTTTACAATTTAGTCCCTAGGCCATAATTAATCACAATTTCAATTAAATCACTTAACCAAATTTCAATTCCTCAATACAATAACCTCATAAATATCTCTAATAAATATTTAGGACTCAATTTATAGAAATAGGGTCCCAAAATGGCCCTATTCGACATCATTGGAAGCTGAGTCATTAAAATTTTCCCCCATTAACAAATTTCATTCCCAAAATTTACCTGAAAGATGTGGGGATACTGGGATTTCATTGCTTCTTCTGGTTCTCATGCCACCTTTCCAACTCTATGGCTACATCATAGAACCTTTACCAAAGGCACTCATTTATTCCTTATCTCTTTCACTTTTCAAGCTAAGTTTCAACCGGTTCTTCCGCATAAGATAAATCAAACTGAACTTCAATTTCTTCCACCAGAATTGCTAGAGCATGGATACATGAAATACATCATGAATATTTTGCACTTCTGATGGTAGAGCTAGGCGATACATAATCAGTCCAACTCTCTTGACAATCTCATACGATCCGATAAACCTGAGAAATAATTTTCCTTTATGACCAAAACACAAAATATTTTTCCATGGAGATACTTTTAAGAATACTTTATCACCCACTGTGTATTCGATATCTCTCTGTTTCAGATCAACAACGAATTTTATCTATCAGATGTCGCTTTCAATCTACTCCTAATCAATTTTACCATATTTTCAGCTTCCTAAACCAATTCTTCCCAACAACCTTTCTTTAGCTCAATTCTAACCAACAAATAGGTGTTTTACACCTACGACCAGTTAAAGCTTCATATGGAGCCATCTGAATGCGCAATTGGAAATTATTATTATACAAAAACTTAGTTAATAGAAATATCGTTCCCAACCAGACTCAAGATCAATAACACAGGCTCGCAACATATCTTTCAAAACTTGAATGACTACAAAATCTTATTGAAATTTAACCTCGTACCTAATGATTCATGCAAATACTTCCAAAATGTTAAGGTAAAATGAGGTTCTCGGTTAGAGATAATGGTAGACTACAAAATCTATCATACCCGATTTAAGTTTAGATCTGAACATTAGGAAAGGTGAGGAGCTAATTAAATAGAATGAAAAGTTGGTGGGCTCTATTGGAAAGCTTGGAAATTTTTTTGGGTAATTGGTAAATAATTGAATTTCAAATCTGGTTCAGTTAAATTGGAATTAGCTAGTTCCTTAATGAGAACCAAATGATTGCTGATGGATGGTTGCTCGGACTGTGGGTAAGAAGGGTTATATATATGAGTGGAGGATTTTTCAAAAGGCAGAATTCTGCTCATTTCTGTTTTACTTTCCTTCATTCTTCATCATCTTTTTAGTTGTTCTGAAGGAGAGAAAAGTTAGGAAACATTGCATGGGATATGGGAGTAGAGAATCCGAGTAATGGGTAAGCCTCTATATATTTTTATATTGTAGATTGAGAAAGGAGAGTAAGGAATTCTAAAATATCTAGAAAGTTTTGAAAGATATTTAATTCTAGGTTTTGAGGTTTTAATATCTTCGATTTAACCAATATATATATGGTTGTCATGCTTAGTTGCCAAGATGAAGGAGACTCTGATGTTTGGACAAGCTAAGCTAGAGAGGAAAAAGGATGTGGTGTAAGTTTCTATACTCTACCCTTGGAGATAGATCTATCAGATATACTAATTCTGACTTTCAAATGTGTCAGGATTCCAGGAAATCGACATTGGGCTATGTTTTTGTCCTAAACAGCGGGAGACAGTGGTGTTTGACAGAATGGTAGACGTAGTCAAAGATCACATATGAGGGCATACCCTGGGGATTTGTTTAGTAAAGACTCTTATAGGTAGAGAGCTCTTTAGGAAACATATGGAGAGACACAAGAATGCGAAACATGACTCATCTACTTCACTAGGGCAAGTGGCAAACTGTTGGATCTGGTGCCCTAAGTGTAGTATTTTCGTCAATATACACTTGTAATTTTTTCGAAAAAATTGGTTAATAAAACAAATTCATTAATTACATTAATATAATTTGTATAATTGTTCTCACATGGTTTTTGCATGCAAAGAAAAATGGAAGCAAACATTGCTTATTGGTTGTCTAAATGTTTAACTAATACTACAATGTATTACTTGGTCAAGTCGTAGTGTGGAAAGACAACTTGTATTAGTAGACGAACCTAAAAATGTCATTAGTCTAATCAGAAATGAGAAAATCGATTAAAAGTATAACACTCCAAACCTAGCCTAGAAGTTTTGGCTTGAATTTGGTGACCTATATTAGCCACCGAAGGTAATCTCCGTTGACTCCCAACCTAACCTTCAAACATACTACTTAAGTCTCAAAAAAAGTTGCACTAACTTAAAATACAATAGCGGTAATAGAAAGTAAACATGCGAGCTTCACACACAAACATAAGTAGGTCCGCATGCCTCACAACAACATACTTAAGAGTTGGTAGCACAACTTAGACTTTTCAAATGACAACATAGTTCGCATAACAACAAAACTTATGAGTTCAGAGTTCAGTTTAAGGCATAGGCTCGCATACTTATCAGACTTCGCGTGAAATCACATAATTTAAAAGTTCGCATTTGCATCAATCAACATAAGTTCCCAAAGCACACAGGATATCATAGGATTACAAACAAATGAACGAGTTCGTTAAAAATGAACAGTTCACAGGTATATCATGCTTTTGCAAATAGATAGACCTCGCAATTATAAGGAACATGTTTGCATATAATCATGGGTTCACATGCATATATGGGTTCATGTATCTTTCCAGTGGTTCACATGTAATAAAATAATCATAACATGGGTATACATGAAATTAAGGTTTGCATTACTTACACGAGATCGCTTACATTTATGGGATCACATAGTTAGGGGTAAACATGTAAATATGGCATGAAGCATGCAGTAAACCTTAATAATAAATCTAACTTGCATGTAAATAAAACACAATACTCTCATGCATGGATAATATCAACTTTATGTATGAAATAACAAGTACTTTAAACCTGGTTCACAAATCAATGTACTGAGAAGTTAAACGTAACTAAATAGTCTAAAATTTAGTCTTGAAAATGTTTCGTGTGCTGGGTTTGCGGGTGAGGTTGCCAAAACCCAATTCGCACATTCTATCCGAAAACATACCTTTGGAAAGTAGTTTTGAAAACTCATTAGCCTTTTCATAAAACATAATTGGTAGGGCTCACCTTAAAATCGAGAGACCTATTTCATTTATAAAAAATCTTTAAAAATAGAGTATGGGTTTGCCCAAAAATCGCGAGGCCAAATCGTACGTTTCAAAAAAACCTTTTCTTTGAACATCTTATGCCTTAGCTCACAAGACCAGTTCATAATTACGAGCATAGCCTGTTGTAGGTCACAAGACTGGCTCGTCACTTTGTCCATTTGGATATAATCAAACTAAACTTGTAGAGGAGTACGCACTTTGAAACATATCACATTAGCTCGCATACAGCTGGTCTCACTGAGGAGCATAATCACTTACGAATAGAGTCTGTCTTATAAGACTAGTTTGTCACTTTGTCTCGTTCGATATAATCCAACCTAGCTCATAGAGGAGCACACACTTTGAGACAAATCACACATATAGAGCTAGGCTCACTGAGGAGCACAATCACTTAAGCTCGCATGGGGAGCTTTGCTGATACATAGCTTGTCACTTAAGCTCATGTGGGGAGTTTCGCTATTACACAACTTGTAAAATCGTTTCTAAAAAGTTTCTTTAAAACCTTAGCTCGCATAGGAGCTAACACAAAATTGTGCTTTAAAAATCTTATTTTCAAATATTTGTAAACAGATGTTTGTAGGTTTAAAGCATATCTTTTCAAAAAATGTACATTTGAAACTTGTTTCAAAAACATAATTCTTAAAAAGAACATATTAGTATAAATGAAACAACATGACAATTAACATACTCCAAATAATTACAGACCACTCATCAGAAAATGGAGAAACTTAAACAAGTTTATCTTTGCCTTTATCCTTGCTGGTAGATGGTTTGGCTAGTTCGTAACAAACATACCCACATATTACTTAAGTAGAACAAGACATACATAATTCATGTAATGCAAACCTGGACAATCACACCCAACAACACAGAGGCTTACCATGATAGCTACTAACTGAACTTAGAATAGAGACTTTGATAGTAGAATATTCAGTAAAGAATTCACAGAATTAAAGGTAGTATTTATAGACCTAAGGGTCTTGATAATCTTTGGATACCCTACTTGACTTAAGAAAGTTATTACTTACATGTAAAGTTTTCCTAGATACACTAAATATTTATTTCCTAATTTGAGCCTAGCTTTATCTTTTACTAGCAAACCTTAGTTCGCAACAAGACTGGCGATCCACTTTTTGGAGGAATACAAGCAAACACCACCTCACCATTACATTAGATAACCTACCTCGCAGAGAAATTGGCAAACCTAACTTGGTAATGGATATGACGAACCTCTTACTACATCTTCAGACATACATTGCAACTAGCGAACCCCCTTGCTGATACTCTTTTAGCGAATCCCAAGCTCGCCTAAACCTTAGCGAACACCTAGTTCACCAGAACACTAGTGAACCCTTCACTTCCAAGGTTAAAACTTCCAGGCTCGTCTGCGATGTGTTACAGTCTCCCCTAGTTAAGACATTTCATTCTTGAAATGTTCATATTCAAATATCATAGGATATTGTTTCCTCATTGCTTTGTTTGTTTCCCAAGTTATTTCATTGGTCTTTTGGTTTCGCCATAAAACTTTGACCAAAGGGATCTATTTGTTTAAAAAGACTTTCACCTCACAAGCCACAATATTTACTGGCTCTTCCTTGTAAGTTAAACCAGGTCGCACTTCAATTTCATCTGTTGCTATTACATGAGATGAGTTTGTGTGATACCTCTTTAGCTTAGACATATAGAAAACATCTTATATCTTGTTGAGTTCACGGAGTCGATAGGCTATAGGACTAACTCTTTCCTCTACTTCATAAGGACGAATAAAACTTGGGCTTAGCTTACTTTTACGCCCAAATCTTAGGACTTTCTTCCATGGTGATACCTTTAAAAACACATGCTCGCCTACCTGGCACTCAATGTCTCGTCATTTCAAATCAACATATGACTTTTTTCTATCTAAGGTAGCCTCAAGCCTTTCACAAACTAGTTTCACCTTATCCTCTATTTTGAAAACCAGTTCAGGTCTAAGGATTTTCTTCTCATATAACTTAGCCCAACACAGAGTTGTTCGACATCTCCTTCCATACAGTGCTTCAAAGGGTGCTAGTTGAATGCTTGCTTGATAAGTATTGTTATATACAAAATCAGCCAATAATAAATATCGTTCCCAGTATTCTGCGAACTCCAAAACATAGCTTCACAACATGTCTTCCAACACTTGTATCACTCTCTCAGGTTAGCCATCTGTTTGAGGATGATAAACAGTACTGAGTTGAAGCTTTGAACCCAAAGCTCATTGCAAAGTTTTCAAAAACCATGATGTGAACCTTGTATCTTGGTCTCAAGTTATAGAAATTGGCACACCATGCAATCGAAAAATTTTCGCAACATAAATCTTGGCGAACCTTTGCAAAGAATAGATCGTGCCAATGGCTAAAAAGTGTGACCACCTTATTAGGCGATCAAAAATCACCTAAACTTCATCCTTCTTGGTCGCAGTCACTGGCAACCCAGTCAAAAAATCCATGGTGATTCTTTCCCACTTCCACTTAGGTATTTTGAGTGGCTATAACACTCCTAAAGAAAATTGATGCTCAGCTTTAACCTTCTGACAAGTTAATCACTTCGCCACAAATTCTGTAACAGTTTGCTTTAAACTAGGCCACCAATATAGTTCGTAGAGGTCATGATACATCTTATTACTGCCTAGGTGCATCGCATAAGGTTTATTGTGTGCCTTTTTAAGTATCATTTGTAGAAGCTCTTCATCACTAGGCACACAAAGCCTTCCACGAAAATAGAGCACTCATTCATCATTAAGTGCAAAGTCCCCTCGCACTCCTTCTTCTACATGACGAACCCTCTTCGCCAACTCATCAGTAACTTACTTTGCCTTAATCTATTATGATAGTGCTGGTCTTACTTGTAATTTTGCGAGCAATCCCCTAACACTCGTCACACTTAGCTGTGCGAACATAGCTCATAGCTCACTCACAAACTTCCTACTCAAAGCATCTACTACAACATTTGCCTTACCGGGGTGATACTCTATCACACAATCGTAGTATTTCAGTAGCTCGATCTACCTTCTTTTTCATAGATTTAGTTTTTTTTGTGAAAGTAAATACTTAAGAATTTTGTGATTAGTATAGATTGTACACTTCTCACTATATAGGTAGTGTCACCAAATCTTTCTTATAGTATGCCCAAAGACCAATCATGAGATGATTGTAATTACGTACTTGTTTTACCTTATTTATTAATATAAGGTATGACCATTATTATTTTAGTTTCTTTTTATGTTTATATAAATAAAATAAATTGTAATAAAATCTTAAGAAAATATGATTCTTCTTAAAATGTCCTAAATCAAGTATTATTGTGGACTTGGACAACAATAATGCATTGAGAATAATGTATAGTTGATTGAGGAAAATGTGTTGTCATTGACATAGAGATGTCAAAATCAATGCATGAGTACGTGTTAGAGAACAATATATTGGACTTACCCGCTATGAGTATGTTTATTGGAATATTATGTAACAGTCACAAAAATAATCATAGTGATAACTATGTATACGATTCTCATACTTGAGATCATCATTAACCCAACATCATGAGTCGTATACTTTGATATAGTCAAACGTCTTCCGTAATAGGTTGTACTATAAAGATTGATGTTGGATATGCCACAATCTATGTAGTGAGTTATGGTTGATCAATATATGATTTGTCTCTCCTACATAATGGTAGCAATATCTTAGGCCACTTGATTGAGTGAGACTTGAAATGCATAGTCATACTCGAATAAGTTGATATGAGATATAATACTTATTTGTTTATTGTAGCCTACTTGAGATATCAAGAAACATGGGATTGGATTATGCAAGTGTGTTTGTTCCATGACTTGTGTCCAATCTAGATATAAATGACAAAAGGATGTAATACATGAAAGGTTTATCAGAAAAGGGTTATATCGAATTACGACTTCTTGTAACTTAGGTAGCAATGATGCATTGTTAGATGCCACTCATTTCTTATATTATTAGAAATGTTCTAGTATTACTACTAACGTTACAAGAGCCTATAGGGTCACACCATATAGTAGAAGCTAACATAATCCGAATAAATTTGGTATTCTATTTCGCTCTCACATGAACTAAATTAATTGTTTAATTAATTTAATTTGATAGTTAAATATTGAACACATTATATGTAAAAACTTGTTGTACACAAATAGAGAACATATTTAAAATTATTATATGAATTTGATTCATATAAAATATTAATTGTATATATTTTACCAACATTATTAATATAAACAGTTATGATAACAATTTCGGTCAAAATATAAAAGGACATGGAAAGTGATATTCTTTTGGAAAGAATATAATTATTTTTCATTACTTACCTTTTGTTTCTCTAATAATAAGGGAATAACCTCGTTTTCTTTCTGAGATATGATATCAAAAGAAAATAAAAGGAATACATCCCTTAGTGTGTTAGGATTACCAAGTAAACACTTAAGAAAAGTGGTCTAGTAGCCATTTTTGAATTCTCTCTGAAATTGTTCAAAGATTTTTTCTGTTTGTGGTTGACTGGGTGGACTACGTAGAGGCCGAGACATTTTTTTTATGGTTTGGATTGACATCGCGCAAAGGATTTCAACCAAAAACATTACACACCATTTTACCAATTTCAAAAGGTATATTTTCAACCCTATTGCAACCTGATTCATTCCTCGTAGATGGACCCGTGGTTGATGATCATCGGAATAATTTTTTTCGCAGCACCACGGGGCGTACTGATAGTCTTAACAATCTTCAGTGTGAACACAACTACTACTAACTCCATGTCGTGGGTTGGGTAGCTACGCTTGTGAACCTTTAGTTGTATGGAAGTATAAGCTACCACTTTCCCTTCCTGCATTAGTACACATCCAAGCCATGTGTGAAAGGTGTCGTTGTAAACCGCAATCTTCTTTTCCAGTTCTGGTTGTGTCAACACAAGGGTTTTGGTAAGGGTTTTCTTAAGCTTATCAAAGCTTTTCTTTCTTTTATCTTTCCAGGTTAACTCCTCTTTCTTCTAGAGCAACTTTGTTAAGGGTGCTATTATATTGGTGAACCCTTCAACAAACATGCCATAGTACCCTACGAGCCCCAAAAAACTTTGTACTTTAGTCACACTTCTCGATGATCTCCACTCTAGAATGGCTTCGATCCTTTCTGGGTCTATGCAAACCCATTTAGCTTAAACAATGTCCCCCAAAATGCAATTTCTTTTAGCCAAAAGTCACACTTACCGTACTTCATGAACAACTGTTTTTTTCGCAGAATTTGCAATACAGTTCGCATATGGGTGCCGTGATCTTCCTCAGTTTATGAGTACACCAAGATTCGTTAATGACCATAACCATAAACCTACCCAAGTACTCATGAAATACACAGTTCATCAGGTCCATGAAAGCAGCAAGTGTATTTGTCAATCCAAAGGGCATCACCTAAAACTCGTAGTGCCCATATATCGTCCTAAAAGCTATCTTCAGTACATCGGATTCTTTCACCTTGAGTATGTAATAACCAGATCGCAAGTTGATCTTTGAGAACACAGTAGCACCTGGTATTTTGTCAAAAAAGTCATTAATTTGATGCAACAGGTACTTGTTTCTGATAGTAAATTTATTCAACTGTCTATAGTCGATGCACATCCTCATGCTTCCATCCTTCTTTACAAACAACACTAGGGGGCCCAAAGTGATATGCTTGGTCAAATGAATCCTTTATCTAGCAGGTCCTAAAGTTGTATCATCAACTCCTTGAGTTCCTTGGGTGCAATGCGATACGACATGACAGATACTAGCAAACTACCACGGTACAACTCAATAGCGAACTCCACTTCGCGGTTTGGAGGTAGTCCAGGGAGCTTGTCATGAGATACATTTAGGAAATCTTGCACTGTTCGCATCTCATGAATAGCTTTTGCAATATCCTACAAACCCATCACGAATGTGAGATAGGCTTCGTAGCCCTTACCTAAAATTTTCTCTACCTTCAACGTTGAGACTATGTTGGACATTGCTCGGACTTGCTTACCTACAACAACCACTTCTTTGGTTTCACTGCTTCGTAGAGTGACTTCCTTTAACTCAAAACCAATTTTGGCTTTGCGTTCAGTCAGACAGTCCATTCCTAATATCATGTCAAACCCATAGAAGGATAAATCAATAAAGTTTGAATAGAAAACTTGACCTTATTCTTCTAGTGGAAAATGATGGTATACTCCATTGACTAACATACTAACCCCAAATAAACTAGTAACAGTCACACCCTTTTCTATTATCTTTATGCTATTCCCAACTCACTACTTAGTTCACTCAAAACATACAAGTGTGTTGAACCAGATTCAATCAAGGAAAATAAGGGAATAGTTTAAAAGTGAAGGTACCTGTAATAACATCGGTGGTACCTTGCTTATGTAGCTCCCTTATAGTATAGACTCATACGAGGCCTTCTGACTTTTCCTTTTGATTCACAATAGTATTGGCCAGATTTCATTACCCAACTAGCCTTGTCTTGCCATATCTACTTGTTCCTTGACCACGAGCACCAGCTTGCACTTGAATAGAGTTCGTAGCTTGAGCTTATGATCCTCCTGTCATTTTGGACAGTTTCTAACAAAGTGATCCTTTGAACCACACTTGAAACACCCTTCAGTCTTTTTGTGACACTCTCCAAGATGATTCTTTTCACAGAGCTTGTATTATATCCAATTCATAGACTCATTCAAACACTCCTTCTTATCCTGGGTGTCCTTCGAAAACGAATGATCTGTCATAAAAACTTGCTTGACATTTCTGCTGTAGTCTCGTGACTCACAATCCCTTATAGACACTCACCTAGATAGTTGCTTTTTGGTTCGCGAAGTCATAATATCTTCAATGGCTTTGGCTTTGTCCACCAGCTCATTGAAGGTCGTAGCGTCGTGAGTCACAAAGTAGATGTCACGATGTAGTCCAAAACCAAACCTCTGACATCAGCTCTTCTCCTACGAGAACATCTCTTCAATGTACTTGCTCAATTGCACAAACTCAGCCTTGTACTCAATTATTGACAGTTCACCTTAGTTTAGGTTGATGAAGTCTCAGTTGCGAGCCTACAAATACTTCTCGCCCATAAAGTTCTTTGTGAAGGTTCTCAAGAAGAACTCCTAAGTCAATCTCTCCGCAAAATTCCATGCTTTATTGTATTCCACGAACGATGTGCTTCTTCGATGAGTAGGGACACAGTGCATCCTAACTTCTCCTAATTAGAACAGGCCATCTGTTCAAGGATTTTCTCAACACCCTTAAGCCAATACTCAGCCTTAACGGGACTAGCCTCACGGAAACCACTAAATTCCTTGCACTTAAAGTTCGTAGATGCTCTAGTGGTAGTCCACAATTTGCATGTGCAACATTGGGTCCAACAGCTCACTGAAAATCCCCAACCATAGCCTGAACAAGAGGTCTATGGTTTCTTCCAAATCGCTTCGCATGGGGCCACTTTTGCGTAGCCGAAAGCTGGTCACCTTTTGTATGAAAGAGCTTCATTCACACAGTTCACATTCACTATACAATGGGGCATTCTTGCTTAGTCAAAACATACACAAGGTACTGACTTTAGGTATAACATTAAACACATAACTAGGTACCTGACCGCCTCTGGACATACCAATGTCCAGGGTAGAAATCCTGCACAGCAGATACAGAAGACGGTATCCGCAAGTATACAGGTAAGGTTGTAATATAGTTACAACGAAGTAGGTGAGTACTTTGAGGATCATACCCAATGGAGGCGAGCACTAAATTAATTCTAGCCTAAACATAAATAGATCTAATTCGTACTTTAAATGGATTATAGTACGATGAATTAAGAGAAAGGTTGTGGTAATCTATACTAATAATAAGAAGAAAAGAAAGAAAAGAAAATAAATAAATAAATCAAGAGAAATAAAATAATAAAATAAATATCAAATCTGGACATGGGTGACTAACTCGCTTCAGTAATTATGACCAACTGTTGTTTTAGGTTTTCTTGTTCAATCAACTAGTCAATACCCTAGTAGGATCTTCCAATCTTCTACTAAAATATTGAGTCAACAAGAACTACTTATCTCTCAAGCTCACAAACCGGACCGGTTCAAGGCTAAGGTATTCAAAGATAAGACATACAAAATTTTGGTTAACTCCCACCTTAATAACTTCCTAGGGTTGTCAGTCATAGGGTTAAGGTTCTTCCTCTCTTGAACAGGTGATTTGCTAAGAAACCCCAACAAAATAATTCATTAATAATACCTTCACTAGCTAATCCCCCACAAGAGGATTAGTTCCTCATGGATATAATAAACAATACAAACTTGATAGAAAGAATAAACATGAAGTGCAATTCTTGATAATAGAGTTTAGAAGAAGCCAAATTTGCATTAGAATTTAAGCACAGAATCCTCACAGAGTTTGATGGTATATCACAAATTTGATTTTCCCACAAAAGTAAATAACAAGAACTGAAATAAACCATAAGCCTAAGAGAAAAGAAAAATTAAAGACTAGATCTTAAAGATAAAATTATACAATATGAGAAGTGTCCCTAACATGTGTTAAATGATCCTATTTACAGATTTTAGATTGGTTGTCGTCCTTAACCCTAGGTTAGATGTTGTCCTCAAACATAATCATATATCCATTCTCAACTTGTAACCACAATACATTTATCTGTTTAAACATATATCCATTTCATTACAAGCATTAAGGTAACCTATAGCAAACCATGTCATACTATAAACTTACAAACATATTTAGGTAAAAGTAGGACATCACAAGTTGATCAATTACACAACATGTCACAACATTTTACTAAAAAACTAGGCATTCAACATAACAATACATAGGGTTCTAGTACATGCCATATACCAAAACCGAGAAATTAAGTCTACCAATATTCCCCGATAGTGTGATTCCTAGCGTTGACCCGATCTTCTTAGCCTTCAAAATGTAATCTACAAAATGAAAAAATTTATAGGAAATGTTAAATGAAGCTTAGTAAGTTCATTTAGAATTTCATAACCTTTCAAATAAAAGATAGATTTAATCAACTTCAAGTGTAGAGATTTCCATTATACCCAATTTCTAACAGTAATTACAACCAACTCAGTAGTTCAATTTACTTAGTGAGCCTCGCTCGATTGAACTTCAGCAATATATTCATAGATTTCTACTCATTTGAGCTTCACTTAGTATAGCAGTAGAATTTGATCAATTAAACATCAGTTAGTATAACAGTAAGTTTTGTTCAGTTAAGCTACATTCAATATAACTGTATGATTTGGCTGAATAGAGCATACTTACAATATATGAAACAATGTTCACTAACAACGTATTAACAAGAATGTAAGCATTTAGTAGTATAATTAAGCATACGAACTTACTAGACTGTTTTGCAGAAGACTCCAAAGTACAGGGAGTACTCCGCGATTTTCCCTTTTCTACAATTATCGGCACGTTCTTGATCTAAAGAAAATAATTTCATCACATTGATTAGAATAATAACATAATTTGACCCGTTTCATGCAATTGAGTCTTTTTTGGTAAATTTGCATACTTACCCCTCAACCTTTCATTTTTATTCAATTTAATCCCTAGGCCCTAATCATACAAATTATCCATTTTTCCTTCACACCCATTTTATTCGATTGTTCCATTTCTTCATATCACCTCCTATTTACAATAATTTCATCCCAAGTACAAGAAATTTATCATTTGAATCAATTAGTCCCTAAACATCAAAATCACTAAAAATCACTTTACAAAATAGTCCACCCAAAGAATAAGGTTTCATATTTCCATCATAAACTTCAAAGATTTATAACATTTAACAGTTTCACAAATTGATCCTCGGCTTAGCTAGATCAAGCTAATATAAACTAAAAAACATAAAAATTACTAAAAATAGGCTAGAATTCACTTACAAATTGAAGCTTCAAAGCTTGGAACCTAAAAACCTAAAGTTTTCACCTTTACCATGAAGAAGATGAGCTAATTCATTGAATTTCATGTTTTAATTTTCTAATTTGTTTTATATAGCTAGGTTTTTTTGTAATTATTACAACTTTCATAATAACTTTCTTAATTCACCATGCTTAAGCCGAATTAAACCATTTTTACTTAAGCAAATCATCATTCTCATCCACTAAGTAAATTTCATGGTTTAATTGTCCATTTAGTCCCTTTAATTTAAATACTCAACCTTTGTAGGTTTTACAATTGAGTCCTTTTTACTTATTAAACTATCCAAACAATAACATTTCTCAACCAAAATTTAATATGACTCTATAGACCTCATAAATTTACTAATTAAATAATATCTACGTAGTATTTCCTCGAAATTATGGTCTCAAAACCACTATTTTTTACACCACTGAAAATCGAGTTCTTACAACTCTCCTCTCTTAGGAAATTTCTTACCAATAAATAGATATAGGTACTGTGATCTCATTGACTCTTCAGTTTCCCAAGTAGCTTCTTCTGCCTCGTGACAATTCCATAAAACTTTAACTAGTGGTACTATTTTATTTCGAAGTTCTTTTACCTCATGTCCCAAAATCCTAATTGGTTCTTCAGAATACGATAAGTACGGCTGTATCTCAATCTCACAGGGAGCAACTACATGTAAAGGGTCTGACTGGTATAGTGTCAACATCGAAACATGAAAGACATTATGAATCTTATCAAGTCTCGAAGGCAAAGCTAATTTATATGCCACAGGACCAACTCTTTCTACAATCTCATATGGTTCGATAAATCTCGAACTCAATTTTCCCTTTTTACCAAAACGTAGCACCTTTCTCCAAGGTGAGACTTTCAGAAATACTCGGTCGTAAACGGTAAACTCTATATCATTCCATTTTAAATCTGCATCTGACTTTTGACGATTAGATGATGATTTTAACAATTACAAATTATCCGTACCTTATCCTCTGTTTGCCGTATCAGATTGGTACCAACGAGCTTAGATTCGTTCAACTCTGACCAGTACAGTGGCATTCTACATTTTCTTCCATAAAAATCCTCAAACGATGCCATTTTAATGCTTGATTGGTAACTGTTGCTATAAGAAAATTCCATCAACGACAAATATCTTTTCCAGCTACCTTCAAACTCGAGGATGCAACATCATAACATATCTTCCAAGATTTGAATTACCCGCACTGACTAACCATTTTTCTGTGGGTGATATGTTGTACTAAAATTAAGCTTGGTTCCCAGATCCTCGTGAAGCTTACCCTAAAATCTTGAGGTAAATCTCATATCTCTATAAGTGATAATGGATAAAGGCACTCTGTGCAATCTAACAATCTCTAATACATATAATTCCGCTAACTTCTCAAGCAGGTAATCAATACAAATTGGAATGAAATGAGCTGACTTAGTCAGTCAGTCAACAATAACCCAGATCGAGTCTTTCTTTCTCAGTGTCATTGGAAGTCCCTAGTAATTAGTACAAATTGGAATGAAATGAGTTGATTTAGTTAGTAGGTCAATAATAACCCAGATCGAGTCTATCTTTATCAGTGCCATTGGAAGTCCCATTACAACATCCATCATAATTCATTCCCATTTCCATTTAGGGATAGTAATAGGTTGTAACAACCTAGACAATACCTGATGTTCAACTTTTACCTGCTGGAAAACTAGGCATTTAGCCACGAACTCTAAAACCTCACGTTTCATTCCTGGCCACTAGTAGATTTTCTTTATATCGTTATACATTTTAGTACTACCAGGATGTATAGAGTATGTACTACTATGAGCCTCTGATAAAATGTCTTGTTTCAACTCTGGATTATTCGGTACACATATTCTGTTACGAAAATACATCATACTATTATCCCCAACAGTGAATCATGTAGTCAAGTCATTCTGGATTTGTTCCCGTTTAGCGGATAACTTTGGATCTTCCATTTCCAACTTTCGAATCCACTGAAGGAATAACGGTTTAGTCCTGAGTTCAACTACAACAGAACCATCACTTTCCAGTGATAAATGTGCATTCATAGCTCTCAAAGAAAACACTGATTTTTGACTTAAAGCATCTGCAACAACATTAGCTTTCCTGGGATGATAATCAATTATAAGATCATAGTCTTTTAAGAATTCTAACCATCGTCGCTACCTCAAATTCAGTTCCTTTTAAGTCATTAAATACTTAAGACTTTTATAATCTGTAAATATGTGGCATTTTTAACTGTAAAGGTAGAGACACTTGATTTTCAAGGCAAAGACAATAGCAACTAATTCCAAGTCGTGTATCGAGTAGTTTCTTTTGTGAGGCTTTAACTGTGAAAAAGCATATGCGATTACCTTTCTAGTCTGCATTAACACACATCCTAATCCACTAAGTGATGCGTCACTGTAAATAGCGAATTCATTCCCAGATTCCGGTAATGTCAATACAGGAGCTTCTATCAACATCCTCTTTAATCGGTCAAAACTCCTAAGATATGCAGACTCTCTCTCATACTCAGCCACTGATTAATTTCCTTGCTTCAGTTACAGAAACTCTTTCTTTTTCTTATTCAAGTACCTCTTACTGGAGTATTTCTTTTTAAATTTTGATTTAAAGAAATCCTAGTGAATATCATTTTCTAAAACTATTGCAGTTATTGTTGCCCACCAGCTGTAAGCTTTTTCTCTCAACGTTGATACAACATGTAAATGAAAAAATATATAGGATTTTTCCTATGTGATTTATCACCTTTTACTTAAATCTATTGTTAAAACTAAGTAATTGTTTAATAAATTAATGAAATATGTGAAAATACGAAATTATGACATAAAAACTATTAAAATGTGATTTTATGCTTTATTATATAGTTTTCATGCAATAAATGACTTATTTTATATTAATTTGAATATATTATATTTTTTTAAGACATAAAATGGGTCGTACATGATTAAATTAAATAATAACATATAAAATTATATTTAATAATTCATTTTAAAATATTTCATTAATAATTTAGGTTTTAATTAATTAATTAAATTGGATAAATTTTATTATTTGGTCCTCTAACTTGTTGATTTCTTCTGGATAGGTCTGATAGCTTTGCTAGATTACAAAACTGTCCAAATTGGAGACCAAGCCAACCCAATATTCAGCTACACATGTCTGTCCATTTAAACCATTCTTTGGTTTAATTACACAAGGTCCTTACAGTGTTGAAGAAATTAGAGATTTCCCCGAAGATTTACGATTGACCGAGTCTTAGTCTTGAGTTGTGTGGCATCCAAAATTGCTTAAAAATCAAGCAAAAATCAAGTCAAAAGCCACTAAGCATGGCCGACCACAATTTGAGGAGATTTGAAGAGGTTAACATCCACTACTTTTAGCAAACTATCCCCCTCTCGTCACCTATAAATATGACCCTCTCATTCCTTCATTCATCATCCCTCAAGCATCCCTCATTCATTCTTATCATTCATCATTCTCTCTTCTCTCCAAATTCTCTTAGTTTTTTTCATTCCCACACCTAGCATCATCTTCTCATAGAGATTTTAGCAATTAAGCCTCTTAAAGAACCCATGGTTGGCCACCTTGGAGAGCCATCAGCAAAGGAGCAAAGCAAAGGAACGAAGGAGCCTCGTCAGTCAGAATCTTGGGTGACAGCCACTTTGAATTGGGTTTAATCTTCCTTTTCTTTAATTTAGTATAAAGATGTTTGCTATGTGTTCTTTGTTCTTGTTTACAAAAATGTTAGTTTAATTTTATTTAAGCTAGGATGATTGCTTTGATTAAATAATATTTATTTGATTCATTCTTATAATGTTGTGCCTCAATCGATCATGTTTTCAAATAAAATCAAGTCTGTATTTCATTCATACGTGATTGAAATGCACCTGAATTAGCTGAGCGATCCTGACTAGACGTCAGCTAATGGACACATAATTGAAATGCACATGCTCAATTTAGATCCTGACCCGATTAAATTGTAGGTTGCATAACAACTTTGACCAAGCTCTGTTATCTGCATAGTTTTTAGATTTGTGTGATTAAATTGTTTCAAACCTGACACGTCTCTATTACCTCACACGAATGCTAAGAAACCCTTAGTAAATAAAGATCAGTAAAATTCGTATTTACTAAGTAAATGATTCCGAAAGGACCTAATGTGGTTTCCAAACTCATGAAAGATCGAGTTGCCATAGAATGTTTTTCCGAATGTTATTAAGCATGTTGATAATAAATTGAGTTTAAGTAAAGTAATTGTCCTAGTTTATTTATGTTACAATTGTTGCAAATTGTGTTTAATTTTACTAAAACCTATTTCATTCATATAGTTTGCATACTTAGGATAATTTTCTTTATGGATCATTGCATTTAGTTTAATATATTTTAATCACTACTTCTCAACTATATTGTGTTTTTATTTACCGAATTGTTAATATAATTTTACAAATTAAGTGACTTAGCACAAATACAATCCCTGTACAGACGATAACTCGATACTTACTTATTACTTGATAACGACTGTGTACACTTGCACAAACCTACGCGTTACACAACACACCTAAGATAATGATTAGAGGAAAGGTCATTTCATTAAAAACCCATTGAATAGTTTCGAGCCAATATTCAACCTTTGCAGTATCATCCTCTAATCTACCCCAAAATTCTTCAGCCTTATACTTCTTGACTTTATCTACAGGAATTCATCGATTCAACCCAATCATCAGAAGAGGTGGTGGCATCGCAAGAGGTACAATAGGTGGTAATTTAGGAGGTACTGCAAAGGAACAGTAAGTGGTACAATAGGTGGTGTAGGAGGAGGCGATAGTCGTGGCATCATTGGATTATTTTGCATAAACTCAGAGAACCATTATTCCATCAGTCCAAAGAACATATTTGTAACCTTCTTTTCATACATCGGTAGGATTAGTATACTATGACTCGTACTAGTGTCGTAGTCAAGACATTACTGTCCACTTCATTAGTTTCCTCTCATTCAATGTCTGATGGCATCTTTTAGAATCTACAAAGAAATAGGTTTAGACCGGATCAATTTATATCACACTATTATTACTTACATGACATGTACCTTCTAATTTTTAAACACATTACACTCGGTCTGAGAATCGACTAAACCGTAGCTCTGATACCACTAAATGTAACACCCTTAACCCGTATCTATAATCGAATTAAGGTTATGGAGCATTACCGTACAATCGAAAACCTTTAAACATAATATCATTCAATAATTTAAACACATCATAAACCATTACTGTTTTTAATTTGAGACCAATTTGAATAAATTTAGAAAATTTTAGGGAAAGTGACAAAATTTGAAAACAGGGGACACACGACCGTGTGGCCAGGCCATGTGCCTCACACGACTGGGAGACACGCCCGTGTCTCTAGCCGTATAACCTTCGAACTAGGGACATACGGCTATGTCCTAGCCTGTGTCCTCACCCATGTAACTTTCTGAGTAGGGTCACACGACCGTGTCACATGCCCGTGTGCCAAGCCGTGTGCTAGGCCGTGTAACTCACTGACTTGCATACAAAAGGCCATTAGGTGACACACGATCGTGTCGGAAGGCCGTGTGCCTCACAGAGTCGACTGACACACCCATGTCTTAGGCCGTGTGAGACCCAATTTACCACCCGCTTCTTGCTCAATTTCACTCCCTTATTTCATAGGTACCTACAAACTTTCAAATACACATATGGGAGGTGCAATTCAACTTCAAAAATTCTCAAACATAATCATATATCCATTCTAAACTTGTAAACACGACACATTTATCTCTTTTAACATACTGTAAGAGTATGCCTAAAGATCAATCATGAGATGGTTGTAATAACATACTTGGTTTATCATGTTTATTAATATAAGGCAATATAAGGCGTTACCATTATTATTTCAGTTTTTTTTCTGTGAGTATAAATAAACTGTTTTATAATAATGTCCTGAGAATAATATGATTATTCTTAAAAGGTCCTTAGTCAAGTATTATTGTTGACTAGGACAACAATAATGCATGAAGACTAACATGTAGTTGATTGATGATAAAGAGTTGTCATTGATATGGAGTGTCAAAATCAATGCATGAATATGTGTGTTAGAGAACAAACATATTGGACTAACCCGTTATGAGTATGTTTCTTGGATTATTATGTAATTGTCACAACATTACTCATAGTGATTAATATGTATATGATCCTCAGACTTGAGATCATCATTATCCCAACATCGTGAATTGTATATTTTATGAATTATGATTCATTATATATATACCAATCATAAGAGGGTTAGTGTGTGAGAGTTTTAAAAAACCCTAAGAAATAAAATCCCGAAATTTTGTTTGTGAAGTCTAGTAGCCGTCAAGCAAAGAATTCTCCAAAATAGTTTTGGGGATTTCTTCCATTAATTGTCAAACCGGGTGGATTACGTAGAGGTCAGAATCATGAAAGGTTGTGGCTTGGTTCGATAGTAGATTAGAATTCTCATTGCCGAGGTGTCGCTCTCTACTCAGATTGAAATTACGGTAATTTTGAAACCATTATTTCACCCTGATTCGTTCCTCGCACATGGATCCATGGGTTGGATCGCTGGAAATATTTTTTTTATTAATTTTTGCTGCGCCATGGGGGTAACAACATTCCCAACACATACATCCATTTCATTAAAAGCATTAAGGTAGCCTATAGCATACCATGTCATACTATGAACTTACAAACATATTTAGGTAACAAGTAGGAAATCACAAGTTGATCAAGTGCACAACATGTCTCAATATTTTACTAAAAAACTAGGCATTTGACATAACAAGACATAGGGTCTTAGCATGATTTCTAATGTTAACCCGATCTTCCTAGCCTTCAAAATGTAATCTAAAAAAATGAACATATTTATAGGAAAGCTTAAATGAAGCTTAGTAATTTCGTTTAAAATTTCATAACCTTTCCAATCAAAGATAGATTTAATCAACTTCAAGTGTAGGGATTTCCATTATACGCAGTTTATAATAGTAATTACAACCAACTCAGTAGTTCAATATACTCAGTGAGCATTGCTCGATTGAACTTCTGTAATATATTCATAGATTTCTACTCATTTGAGCTTCACTCAGTCTAACAGTAGAATTTGATCAATTAAACATCATTCATTATAACAGTAAGATTTGTTCAGTTAAGCTCCATTCAATATAACGGTATGATTTGGTCGATTGAGATTCATTCATTATAACGATATGATTTGGCTCGATAAAGCGTACTTCCAGTATATGAAACAATGTTCACCGGCAACGTATTAACAAGAATGTAAGCATTTAAGAGTATAATTAATCATATGAACTTACCAGACTATTTTGTAGAATATTCCATGTTACAGGGACTACTCCGCGATTTTCCCTTTTCCATGATTACCGACACGTTCTTGATCTAAAAATAATAATTTCGTTCCATTGATTAGAATAATAACATAATATGATCCACTTCATGCAATTCAGTCCTTGTTGGTAAATTTACTTATTTACCCCTCAATCTTTCGTTTTTATTCAATTTAATCTGTAAGCCCTAATCATGCAAATTATCCATTTTTCCTTAACACCCTTGTTAGTCGGTTGTTCCATATCTTCATATCAGCTCCTATTTGCAATAAATCATTTGAATCAATTTAATTCCTAAACATCAAAATCATTACAAATCACTTTACAAAATAGTCCACCCAAACAATAAGGTTTCATATTTCCATCATAAACTTTAAAGAGTAACTTAACTCATCAGTGGCAACATTTATAACATTTAACAGTTTCACTAATTGATCCTCGGGTTAGCTAGATCAAACTAATACGAACTCAAAAATATAAAAATTACGAAAAACAAGCTAGAATTCACTTACAAATTGAAGCTTCAAAGCTTGGAACCTAAAACCCTAAAGTTTTCACCTTTTCCATGAAGAAGATGCGCAAATTCATCCTGTTTCTTTTTCTAATTTCTAATTTAGTTGTATATAGCTAAGTTTTTTTCTATTTATTACAACTTTCATAATTACTTTCTTAATTAACCATGCTTAAACCTAATTAAACCATTTTTAATTAAGAAAATCATCATTCCAATCCACTAACTAAATTCCATGGTTTAGTTGTCCATTTAGTCCCTCTAATTTAACTACTCAACCTTTGTAGTTTTTACAATTCAATCCTTTTTACGTATTAAACTATCCAAACAACAAAATTTCTCAACCAAAGTTTAATATGACTCTATAAACCTCATAAATATACTAATTAAATATATATACATAGTATTTGCTTGAAATTATGGTCTCAAAACCACTGTTTCTGACACCACTAAAAATCGGGTTGTTACATTCTTAATAACATCAATTTTATCTTTGTTTACTTTCAGGCCTTTTCTTGAAATTTTATGCCCTAAAACCAATCCCCCTTTAACCATGAAATGACATTCTTTCTCGATTCGGTACTAGGTTGGTTTCTACGAATCTTTGTAGGACTTTTTCAAGATTGCCCAAACATTCTTAAAATGAATCTCTGTATACTGAGAAATCATCCATAAACACGTCCAAGTCTTCCTCTAGCATGTCAATGAAAATAACAGTCATACATCTCATAAAGGTCGTTAGGGTATTGCACAGCCCAAATGGAATTCGTTTGAAAGCATAAGTACCAAAAAGACTTGTGAAGGTAGTTTTTTCTTGGTTATCCGAATGTATTGGGATTTGATGGTATCCTGAGTATTCGTCTAGAAAACAGTAATAACCATTCCCTGCCAACCTATCAAGCATTTGATCAATAAATGGAAGTTTGAAATGGTATATTTTTTTGTTGCATCATTTAATTTCTGATACTCGATACATACTCTCCAACCAGTAACTGTTCTTGTTGGAATTAATTCATTCTTATCATTTTCAACCACTGTTAGCCCGCCTTTCTTTGGAACACACTACGTAGGACTAACCTATTCACTGTCAAAAAATAGCATAAACAATATTTGCATCTAACCATTTAAGTAGTTCTTTTTTACCACTCCTTTCATAGCTGGATTAAGTCACTGTTATGCATCTACGACATGTTTTTTTCCTTCTTTTATTCTAATATAATGTTGACACAATGCAGGATTGATTCCCTTAATGTCAGCAATTGTCCATCCTATGGCTTTTTTGTATGTTTTTAAAACACTTAATAAAGCTTTTTCTTGTTTTGAGTCTAACCCGATAGATATAATCACTGGTAATGTATTTTCTTCCCTAAATATCCATATTTTATGTGTTCCATTAAAGGTTTTCATTCTAACTTAAGAGGTTTAATAATGGACGGCATCATTTTTGTTGTGCTTAAAAGAATTTGTTTTGGTTGTCCCTTACTTTGACGCTACCAATCTAACTGGATAGCTATCTGAGCATTTTCAGGTTTAGTCTCATCCAATTCTTCTTTTTCTAATTCATATTCATGATCACCCGAATTTGTTGTAATGGTCTCCAGTTTATTCCATTTTTGCTCCTCTGTTTTTTTTCCAATTCCCCTACTTCTAATTCTTGATGTATTCCCTAGGAAAAATTCATTTTCATTGAATCTTTCTAATATTTCCATTACCTCTTTCCCAATTTTCTTCTAGATGCTCCCTCTAGTCATGATATCAAATTTTTGCCTGTTTTGACTATTCAATCTATCATAAAAATGTTGGATTTGACAATTGTTTTAAATATTTCCCAGACCTGTCCTAATTTTTCAATAATATATTGTTTAAATTTAAATAATTTTTCAGAAATACCTAGTACCTGAGTCATAAGGAAGACCCAACGAAGGAATAACTGCACAAAATCAATCCATGCTACAACTACATGTTTTGGCAGCTTGTTTGTGAATTCGACGGCTTTGTCCAAAATTATTTGTACTGGCAGTTTTTCTTCAATTTGGTGGCTTTGTCCACATATGTGCTGGGTGAT